>NC_091294.1:34591269-34621269 GCF_038502225.1 Cherax quadricarinatus | reverse complement strand
CAGTACCACGAAAATTAGCAGTTCAAAGAGTCTTTCCTCTCTAGTCCAGACCAAAATAAAAAAATAAATAAAAGATTTACTGAGCTTAATTGGCATGAGATCTTGGTCAAACCATTCGTGGGATACAGGCAGCTTCGATCCACATAGCTTTAAAGAATAGAAAAAAACGTGACTGATATTTAAACAGGCAATCCAACAGATAATAAAATGGATTCTCTTTATACAGATGTTTAAACTAAAAAAAAAAATGACATATATACAGTTTTTTTTTAGAGATATTTTCGCAAATGAATTGTAAACAGATGTTGAAATAGGAAGAAGGTATTCGAAACGAGAACGTTAGCGGAATTGAAGAGGATATGATGGCCCTGCGTTCTGCAGCTCTGACAAGCTGTGTGAAAAAAAATGGGTGAAGAAATATAGTGTAGAAAACAATGGCTGTAGGAAAAATGAGCGCAGATACAATGGGCGGAGGAACAATAGGCGCAGGAACAAAGGGCGCAGTAACATCGGGTATAGGAACAATGAATCTAGAAACAATGGGCGTCAAATCGATAGGTACATAAATAATGGGTTTTGGAATAATGTATGTAAAAAACATGGGATGGGGAGCACTAGGGGAGGGAACAGTCCGTGAAGGAACAATGGGTTAGGGAACAGGTTGGAAATAATTCATGAGAAAACAATAGACCCGAAACAATAAGTGGAAAGAACGAAGGGTGTAAAAGAGTAGGTGTAAAATAATGGGTAATGAACAATAGATGTAGAAAATAAACAATGGATGAGTAACAGTGGGTGAGGAACAATAAGTAAAAAAACAATGTGATTTAAAACAATGGGTACTGAAACAATGGGAGTTGAAACAATGGGTGTTGAGACAATGTGTGTTGAAACAATGGGTGTTGAGACAATGGGTGTTGAAACAATGGGTGTTGAAACAATGGGAGTTGAAACAATGGGTGTTGAGACAATGTGTGTTGAAACAATGGGTGTTGAGACAATGGGTGTTGAAACAATGGGTGTTGAAACAATGTGTGTTGAAACAATGGGTGTTGAAACAATGTGTGTTGAAACAATGGGTGTTGAAACAATGGGTGTTGAAACAATGGGTGTTGAAACAATGGGTGCTAAAACAATGTGTGTTGAAACAATGGGTGTTGAAACAATGTGTGTTGAAACAATGGGTGTTGAAACAATGGGTGTTGAAACAATGGGTGTTGAAACAATGGGTGCTGAAACAATGGGTGCTGAAACAATGGGTGTTGAAACAATGGGTGTTGAAACAATGGGTGCTGAAACAATGGGTGTTGAAACAATGGGTGCTGAAACAATGGGTGCTGAAACAATGGGTGTTGAAACATGGGTGTTGAAACAATGGGTGCTTAAGCAATGGGTGCTGAAATAATGGGTGTTGAAACAATGGGTGTTGAAACAATGGGTGCTGAAACAATGGGTGTTGAAACAATGGGTGTTGAAACAATGGGTGCTGAAACAATGGGTGCTGAAACACTGGGTGCTGAAACACTGGATGCTGAAACAATGGGTACTGAAACACTGGGTGCTGAAACACTGGGTGCTGAAACAATGGGCGCTGAAACACTGGGTGCTGAAACACTGGGTGCTGAAACAATGGGTGCTGAAACACTGGGTGCTGAAACAATGGGTGCTGAAACAATGGGTACTGAAACACTGGGTGCTGAAACAATGGGTGCTGAAACACTGGGTGCTGAAACAATGGGTGTTGAAACAATGGGTGTTGAAACAATGGGTGCTGAAACAATGGGTGCTGAAACACTGGGTGCTAAAACACTGGGTGTTGAAACAACGGGTGTTGAAACAATGGGTCCTGAAACAATAGGTGTTGAAACAATGGGTGCTGAAACACTGGGTATTGAAACAACGGGTGTTGAAACAATGGGTGCTGAAACACTGGGTGCTGAAACAACGGGTGTTGAAACAATGGGTGCTGAAACACTGGGTGCTGAAACAATGGGTGCTGAAACAATGGGTGCTGAAACAATGGGTGCTGAAACACTGGGTGCTGAAACAATGGGTGCTGAAACAATGGGTGTTGAAACAATGGGTGTTGAAACAACGGGTGTTGAAACAATGGGTGCTGAAACACTGGGTGCTGAAACTCTGGGTGCTGAAACAATGGGTGCTGAAACAATGGGTGCTGAAACACTGGGTGTTGAAACAACGGGTGTTGAAACAATGGGTGTTGAAACAATGGGTGCTGAAACACTGGGTGCTAAAACACTGGGTGCTGAAACAATGGGTGTTGAAACAACGGGTGTTGAAACAATGGGTGCTGAAACACTGGGTGCTGAAACAATGGGTGTTGAAACAATGGGTGCTGAAACACTGGGTGCTGAAACAATGGGTGCTGAAACACTGGGTGTTGAAACAACGGGTTTTGAAACAATGGGTGCTGAAACACTGGGTGCTGAAACAATGGGTGCTGAAACAATGGGTGTTGAAACAATGGGTGCTGAAACAATGGGTGTTGAAACAATGGGTGCTGAAACAATGGGTGCTGAAACAATGGGTGCTGAAACAATGGGTGTTGAAACAATGGGTGTTGAAACAATGGGTGCTGAAACAATGGGTGCTGAAACAATGGGTGTTGAAACAATGGGTGCTGAAACACTGGGTGTTGAAACAATGGGTGCTGAAACAATGGGTGCTGAAACAATGGGTGCTGAAACAATGGGTGTTGAAACAATGGGTGCTGAAACAATGGGTGCTGAAACAATGGGTGTTGAAACAATGAGTGCTGAAACAATGGGTGTTGAAACAATGGGTGCTGAAACAATGGGTGCTGAAACAATGGGTGCTGAAACAATGGGTGCTGAAACAATGGGTGTTGAAACAATGGGTGTTGAAACAACGGGTGTTGAAACAATGGGTGCTGAAACACTGGGTGCTGAAACTCTGGGTGCTGAAACAATGGGTGCTGAAACAATGGGTGCTGAAACACTGGGTGTTGAAACAACGGGTGTTGAAACAATGGGTGTTGAAACAATGGGTGCTGAAACACTGGGTGCTAAAACACTGGGTGCTGAAACAATGGGTGTTGAAACAACGGGTGTTGAAACAATGGGTGCTGAAACACTGGGTGCTGAAACAATGGGTGTTGAAACAATGGGTGCTGAAACACTGGGTGCTGAAACAATGGGTGCTGAAACACTGGGTGTTGAAACAACGGGTGTTGAAACAATGGGTGCTGAAACACTGGGTGCTGAAACAATGGGTGCTGAACAATGGGTGTTGAAACAATGGGTGCTGAAACAATGGGTGTTGAAACAATGGGTGCTGAAACAATGGGTGCTGAAACAATGGGTGCTGAAACAATGGGTGTTGAAACAATGGGTGTTGAAACAATGGGTGCTGAAACAATGGGTGCTGAAACAATGGGTGTTGAAACAATGGGTGCTGAAACACTGGGTGTTGAAACAATGGGTGCTGAAACAATGGGTGCTGAAACAATGGGTGCTGAAACAATGGGTGTTGAAACAATGGGTGCTGAAACAATGGGTGCTGAAACAATGGGTGTTGAAACAATGAGTGCTGAAACAATGGGTGTTGAAACAATGGGTGCTGAAACAATGGGTGCTGAAACAATGGGTGCTGAAACAATGGGTGCTGAAACAATGGGTGCTGAAACACTGGGTAACAATCGATAAATATAATTTTCAAGTGACACATGGATTACATATTCAGTATTTTAATGTAATTGGACAGATACCGAACGATGCATATTTTTGCCAACACCAGTCAATAATACCCGTAGTGACAACACCTGTCAACAATACCCGTAGTGACAACACCTGTCAACAATACCCGTAGTGACAACATCTGTCAATAATACCCGTAGTGACACATGTCAATAATACCCATAGTGACAACATCTGTAAATAATACCCATAGTGACAACACCTGTCAATAATACTCGTAGTGACAACATCTGTCAATAATACCCATAGTGACAACACCTGTCAATAATACCCGTAGTGACAACACCTGTCAATAATACCCATAGTGACAACACCTGTCAGTAATACCCGTAGTGACAACACCTGTCAATAATACCCGTAGTGACAACATCTATCAATAATACCCGTAGTGACAACACCTGTCAACATTATCCGTAGTGACAACACCTGTCAATATTACCCATAGTGACAACATCTATCAGTATTAATTGATGGGTCAGTACCTGTCAGTATTACTTAAGGGGAACAACACTTGTCAGCATTACATGTGGCAACACCTGTGAGCTTTACATGTGGCAACACCTGTGAGCTTTACATATGGCAACACCTGTGAGCTTTACATGTGGCAACATCTGTCAGTATTGCATGGGGAAACATCTGTCAGTATTTCATGTGGCAACACCTGTCAGTATTACAAGGGGCAATACCTATCAGTATTACATGTAACACAGCTCAGTATTACCTGATATTGCAACACCTGTCAGTGTTACATAAAGCATCAACACCTGTCAGTGTTGCCAGTAAATTATCGTTATCACATAATTAAACATTATTTACTTATTGCCATACTTCCCTTTCCAATTAATAAAAATAATTATTTATTAATGGAATTATTACTGGATGTATTGAATTTCCGATTACATTTGTCGATAAGCATTATTTTTTTATAATCAATGGTAAGCCCTAAACCCGCGAGGGTTATAGTGAACAATGGGAATGTCTGATAATTAGGCTTGATTCGAGGAAAGAGAAAGTAGCTCCTATTCCTGAAATCAAGAGCTCTTCACCAGCAGTTATTACTTTTCCTACGTCCAGGTGAATTTATTAGCTAACATCTATTATATTACTTAACCTGATAAATTAGACATATGAGCAACTCTTGGGTATCTTTATTAAGGAAACGTTTCGCCACACAGTGGCTTCATCAGTCCATACACAGGAGAAGCTTGAAGAACAGGAGAAGAATGAGGTAATCAGTCCCTCAACCTTGCGTCGATGTGGTCAGTCCATCAATCTTGAATAGAATACGGCATATGCGCGGAGAAACAGCTTATAAACCGTAGGTAGGAGAGGTGCAGCAGTCGTAGGTGGTGTCACATTTGCCCAATGTGGAAGTAGGTCGTGCCCAAGGGTTAGGCAAGCGAAGAATTCCCAAGTATTAAGATCCCAAGAAGTTGCAGTGTCTGACAGGATTGTAGATGAATGAAGCCACTGGGTGGCGAAACGTTTCCTTAATAAAGATACCCAAGAGTTGCACATGTGTCTAATTTATCAATGTGTCGGTTCTGCGAACCATTCATCTACAATATTACTTAACCTCATTTTAGAGTCCTTCCCTATCTAGGTTAGGTTAGATTTGTCAGGAAGCGGGACAAGTGTTTCCTGACGCGGGTCTTAGTCATATGATGACTAAGAGTTTTTGGTCACTTGACTGAGGCCTTCTGCTGACTTACCCCTCCACCTCTTTTAAAATTAAGATTATAATTATAACCATTTTTATATCGCTATCTAAGGTATACTAACTCCCTCCCTGGTATGCCACTCACAACTGTTGTCCAACAACTATGTACCTACTTAATGCTAGGTGAACAGGGATACATGCCTAGATTTTCCTCTAGCGCCAGGATCGAGCATCAGTGTGGATGGCACTCTGGGGGATAGCAGTATACCTTGGAGAGGGTTGACTGGACTTGGAATATAGCTGTGGTGGAATAACGAGTCAGGACATTCAACCATGTAAAAGAAATAATCGAAACTGATTATTATAGTACCTAAGAAGACGGCGTTGAACACAAAACATACAAACTCGAGAACAATAATATAACACAGTTATATTCAAGACTGTTATTATTGTGCAAGCGTTATTCAAACATGAACGCTTCTTGAAGAGACTTTCATAATACAAGGATTAAGTCAGAACACAAAGCCGCAGTTGCAAAATAAGCTTTGATCAGAACAACGTTTCACCCTGTGTAGTTCTCTACCACTTCGTGACTTGATACGGCCTCTTCACGGAGGAAAACGTCGTCCAAATAAAAGTTACTTCTGGAAACGCGTGTCAGTGTCTTCAGACATATCTGCAAAACACCATTTTATTAGCAATACGGATTAAGACTGACTGGGCACCCGTTCTGTATGTTAGTCCTGCTAGCTCCCCACACTAATACCACTTGGACACGCATACGAACCCTCTCTGAATAGCCACTCACCTTTGACCCTCTGCACTCCAACGAACCCAATGGGATGCTTTATTAGTTTTCGAGCCTATCGACTGCAGGAGAGTCCTCAAGGCTAAATATCACCTGTTCACCAACTGTCGGGAATACGTCAGTTCCCGGTATATATATACACACACACATATACCATTTGGAGTTACCTGGACGCTACCTGAAGAAGATTTCGACCTGGAGGGTACCTGAAAAAGATTTCGGGAGTCACCGCCACCGCGGCCTGGTTCCAGACCAGGCCTCCCGGTTGCCTGCATCATTAACCAGGCTGTTGGCGCCAGGCTTTCACAGCGCACAGGAAAGTCGAAGATAGTCGGAATTTTTTTTCATAATATGGAACGGAACAAAAAACAAAGAAAGAAAATGTTTACTGATCAGTGAACGTGGTAAATAGAATCGAATTTCATTGACTCTCCGTTCCCTTCCCCCTTTCCCCCACCTTCCACACCCCTTCCTTACCCTTTCCCTGATTATTGGGTTTAATTCCATTAGTAATTGTAAAATGTGGTTAAACTGAGTTTATAACTGGGAAAATGGGAGAGAGGTGATCTCGAACTCTATTACACGAGTGAACAAGAGCGCAGGGCCTTTTTAAATGGAATAAAACGCAATATGGCGTGCTGAATAAGTACTGTAGCAACCAATTATATTTAATGACAACTAGAGAAGGCAGGAAACGCAAACGGGTAAGTAAGAAAGGGGAGAGAGAGAGAGAGAGAGAGAGAGAGAGAGAGAGAGAGAGAGAGAGAGAGAGAGAGAGAGAGAGAGAGAGAGAGAGAGAGACAGACAGACAGACAGAGAGTATAGTGAACTGAGACATTTTCGTTGCAATTATGGTCAAGTCCCCCACAATCATGGAGTGTTTAGAGAGGCGTTATCAGTTATATGCCCAGAAACGTGAGCACACACCCGCCTGTACATATGTGTGCTGGCCCCCGTGCGTGCAGACGCGATCTCGGGCATTGGGGGTCTCGTGCGCACCTACACACTCGCATAAAATTAAAGTTGAGAAAGCTGAGAGTGATGACACAGAGTTAATCCAAGATCTAGTTAGACTAGTAAAGTGAGCTAAATCAAGCATCTAGAGGAACCCTAGAAACTAGACGACATATGACTACTTAAGAATGGACATGAATTCGTTAGAAAAAAATTCAGCGTAGAATGACTAAATTAATAATAGCATTAGAAATCTTCCTTATGAAGAAAGATTGAAGACTCTTAAATTACATTCATTTGTTAGACGAAGAATGAGGAGAGACCTGATCGAAGTGTATAAGTGGAAGATGGGTATTAATAAAGGGGATATAAATAAGGTCTTGAGGATATCTCTCCAAGAGAGAACCCGCAGTAATGGATTTAAATTAGACAAGTTTAGATTTAAAGAGGACATAGGAAAGTATTGGTTTGGAAATAGGGTAGTTGATAAGTGGAACAGTCTACCTAGTTGGGTTATTGAGGCTAGGGCTTTGGGTAGTTTCAAATTTAGGTTGGATAAATATATGAGTGAGAGGGGTTGGATTTGAGTAGGACTTGCAAATGAGTGGATAGAGTTATCAGAGCTTATTTCTTGGGTAGCATTGAAAATTGGGTTGGTCAAATGTTTTGTAAGTGGGATGAATTGTAAAGAACCTGCCTAGGATGGGCCAACAGGCCTGCTGCAGTGATCCTCCTTTCTTATGTTCTTATGCTCTTATAAGATATCTAGAGACGAAGATATAGTTGAAAAACTCAGACTGTTTATTGTACGAAAGCAAGCAAAGGAAATTAACCGAAAAGTAAATATATTAATAAAAGAGTCATGAGAAATAAATTCTTCACTAGGAGAAAAAACAAACAAATGAAAAGCTTTTGAGAAATGATGGAAGTGAAAGTTAACTTACCACAGGAACTTAGAAAACAACATGACGTTACCCAGAACGGACAGGAAGTTAAGTCTTATTAATTAAGTGAAGTCCCCCCTAAAAAACCGTTTTGAGAGCTAGAATCAGACAAAATTGGGTTAAGATAAGCACACATGCACACAAGAACACACATACACACACACACACACACACACACACACACACACACACACACACACACACACACACACACACCCACACACACACACACACGGAATATATGTGTAAATACATATATATATATATATATATATATATATATATATATATATATATATATATATATATATACATATATCAAGGAACATATTTCCTTGATAATGTGAGTAGTCACGAAAGCGCTTGGAATTTCTCTATTCTTTTAGAGTGGTTGTTTTGCATATATATATATATATATATATATATATATATATATATATATATATATGTGTGTGTGTGTGTGTGTGTGTGTGTGTGTGTGTGTGTGTGTATTTATATATATATATGTATGTATATATATATATATATATATATATATATATATATATATATATATATATATATATATATATATATATATATATATATATATATATATATATATATATATATATATATTTCTATTTCTATTATCACACTGGCCGATTCCCACCAAGGCAGGGTGGCCCGAAAAAGAAAAACTTTCACCATCATTCACTCCATCACTGTCTTGCCAGAAGGGTGCTTTACACTACAGTTTTTAACACCCCTCCTTCAGAGTGCAGGCACTGTACTTCCCATCTCCAGGACTCAAGTCCGGCCTGCCGGTTTCCCTGAATCCCTTCATAAATGTTACTTTGCTCACACTCCAACAGCACGTCAAGTATTAAAAACCATTTGTCTCCATTCACTCCTATCAAACACGCTCACGCATGCCTGCTGGAAGTCCAAGCCCCTCGCACACAAAACCTCCTTTACCCCCTCCCTCCAACCTTTCCTAGGCCGACCCCTACCCCGCCTTCCTTCCACTACAGACTGATACACTCTTGAAGTCATTCTGTTTCGCTCCATTCTCTCTACATGTCCGAACCACCTCAACAACCCTTCCTCAGCCCTCTGGACAACAGTTTTGGTAATCCCGCACCTCCTCCTAACTTCCAAACTACGAATTCTCTGCATTATATTCACACCACACATTGCCCTCAGACATGACATCTCCACTGCCTCCAGCCTTCTCCTCGCTGCAACATTCATCACCCACGCTTCACACCCATATAAGAGCGTTGGTAAAACTATACTCTCATACATTCCCTCTCCACAGACTCCTAAGTGCACCACTCACTCTTTCTCCCTCATCAATTCTATGATTCACCTCATCTTTCATAGACCCATCCGCTGACACGTCCACTCCCAAATATCTGAATACGTTCACCTCCTCCATACTCTCTCCCTCCAATCTGATATCCAATCTTTCATCACCTAATCTTTTTGTTATCCTCATAACCTTACTCTTTCCTGTATTCACCTTTAATTTTCTTCTTTTGCACACCCTACCAAATTCATCCACCAATCTCTGCAACTTCTCTTCAGAATCTCCCAAGAGCACAGTGTCATCAGCAAAGAGCAGCTGTGACAACTCCCACTTTGTGTGTGATTCTTTATCTTTTAACTCCACGCCTCTTGCCAAGACCCTCGCATTTACTTCTCTTACAACCCCATCTATAAATATATTAAACAACCACGGTGACATCAAACATCCTTGTCTAAGTCCTACTTTTACTGGGAAAAAATTTCCTTCTTTTCTACATACTCTAACTTGAGCCTCACTATCCTCGTAAAAACTCTTCACTGCTTTCAGTAACCTACCTCCTACACCATACACTTGCAACATCTGCCACATTGCCCCCCTATCCACCCTGTCATACGCCTTTTCCAAATCCATAAATGCCACAAAGACCTCTTTAGCCTTATCTAAATACTGTTCACTTATATGTTTCACTGTAAACACCTGGTCCACACACCCCCTACCTTTCCTAAAGCCTCCTTGTTCATCTGCTATCCTATTCTCTGTCTTTCTCTTAATTCTTTCAATTATAACTCTACCATACACTTTACCAGGTATACTCAACAGACTTATCCCCCTATAATTTTTGCACTCTCTTTTATCCCCTTTGCCTTTATACAAAGGAAATATTTATGCATGCTCTCTGCCAATCCCTAGGTACCTTACCCTCCTCCATACATTTATTAAATAATTGCACCAACCACTCCAAAACTATATCCCCACCTGCTTTTAACATTTCTATCTTTATCCCATCAATCCCGGCTGCCTTACCCCCTTTCATTTTATATATATTATATATATTATATATATATATATATATATATATATATATATATATATATATATATATATATATATATATATATATATATATAATGTATTTATATATGAGAAGTTTTTACAAAGTAGAAGTGATGCAAGGAGGGAAGAGTATATGGAGAAAAAGAGAGAGGTTAAGAGAGTGGTGAAGCAATGTAAAAAGAGAGCAAATTAGAGAGTGGGTGAGATGTTATCAACAAATTTTGTTGAAAATAAGAAAAAGTTTTGGAGTGAGATTAACAAGTTAAGGAAGCCTAGAGAACAAATGGATTTGTCAGTTAAAAATAGGAGAGGAGAGTTATTAAATGGAGAGTTAGAGGTATTGGGAAGATGGAGGGAATATTTTGAGGAATTGTTGATGAAGATAGGGAAGCTGTGATTTCGTGTATAGGACAAGGAGGAACATCTTGTAGGAGTGAGGAAGAGCCAGTTGTGAGTGTGGGGGAAGTTCGTGAGGCAGTAGGTAAAATGAAAGGGGGTAAGGCAGCCGGGATTGATGGGATAAAGATAGAAATGTTAAAAGCAGGTGGGGATATAGTTTTGGAGTGGTTGGTGCAATTATTTAATAAATGTATGGAAGAGGGTAAGGTACCTACGGATTGGCAGAGAGCATGCATAGTTCCTTTGTATAAAGGCAAAGGGGACAAAAGAGAGTGCAAAAATTATAGGGGGATAAGTCTGTTGAGTATGCCTGGTAAAGTGTATGGTAGAGTTATTATTGAAAGAATTAAAAGTAAGACGGAGAATAGGATAGCAGATGAACAAGGAGGCTTTAGGAAAGGTAGGGTGTGTGTGGATGAGGTGTTTACAGTGAAACATATAAGTGAACAGTATTTAGATAAGGCTAAAGAGGTCTTTGTGGCATTTATGGATTTGGAAAAGGCGTATGACAGGGTGGATAGGGAGAAATGTGGCAGATGTTGCACGTGTATGATGTAGGAGGTAGGTTACTGAAAGCAGTGAAGAGTTTTTACGAGGATAGTGAGGCTCAAGTTAGAGTACATAGGAAAGAGGGAAATTATTTCCCAGTATAAGTAGGCCTTAGACAAGGATGTGTGATGTCACCGTGGTTGTTTAATATATTTATAGATGGGGTTGTAAGAGAAGTAAATGCGAGGGTCTTGGCAAGAGGCGTGGAGTTAAAAGATAAAGAATCACACATAAAGTGGGAGTTGTCACAGTTGCTCTTTGCTGATGACACTGTGCTCTTGGGAGATTCTGAAGAGAAGTTGCAGAGATTGGTGGATGAATTTGGTAGGGTGTGCAAAAGAAGAAAATTAAAAGTGAATACAGGAAAGAGTAAGGTTATGAGGATAACAAAAAGATTAGGTGATGAAAGATTAGATATCAGATTGGAGGGAGAGAGTATGGAGGAGGTGAACGTATTCAGATATTTGGGAGTGGACGTGTCAGCGGATGGGTCTATGAAGGATGAGGTGAATCATAGAATTGATGAGGGGAAAAGGGTGAGTGGTGCACTTAGGAGTCTGTGGAGACAAAGAACTTTGTCCTTGGAGGCAAAGAGGGGAATGTATGAGAGTATAGTTTTACCAACACTCTTATATGGGTGTGAAGCATGGGTGATGAATGTTGCAGCGAGGAGAAGGCTGGAGGCAGTGGAGATGTCATGTCTGAGGGCAATGTGCGGGGTGAATATAATGCAGAGAATTCGTAGTTTGGAAGTTAGGAGGAGGTGCGGGATTACCAAAACTGTTGTCCAGAGGGCTGAGGAAGGGTTGTTGAGGTGGTTCGGACATGTAGAGAGAATGGAGCGAAACAGAATGACTTCAAGAGTGTATCAGTCTGTAGTGGAAGGAAGGCGGGGTAGGGGTCGGCCTAGGAAAGGTTGGAGGGAGGGGGTAAAGGAGGTTTTGTGTGCGAGGGGCTTGGACTTCCAGCAGGTGTGCGTGAGCGTGTTTGATAGGAGTGAATGGAGACGAATGGTTTTTAATACTTGACGTGCTGTTGGAGTGTGAGCAAAGTAACATTTATGAAGGGGTTCAGGGAAACCGGCAGGCCGGAAGATGGGAAGTACAGTGCCTGCACTCTGAAGGAGGGGTGTTAATGTTGCAGTTTAAAAACTAGTGTAAAGCACCCTTCTGGCAAGACAGTGATGGAGTGAATGATGGTGAAAGTTTTTCTTTTTCGGGCCACCCTGCCTTGGTGGGAATCGGCCAGTGTGATAATAAAAAAATAAAAAAATTAAAATATATATATATATATATATATATAATATATATATATATATATATATATATATATATATATATATATGTATATATATATATATATATATATATATATATATATATATATATATATATATATATATATATATATATATATTGTGAGGGAAAAGTTCAACAGATAGGAGTAGCGAGCAAGTATATGGTAACGATAGTTTGATTGCCGGCTGCTTGTTTAAGGTAGGGTCAGTCTAGCTCCGGCTATCCCCTCCTCCCCCACCTTTCTCCCCACCCAGAAAGGTGACGTGTGGGGCTCCGGCCAAACAGTAATCACTTGACTCACAGCTCCCAGCACAACTGTAAGTAAAAGCCTGTGCTCCTATTCTAGTGGATATTGGTTGAAAGCTTCACTTTTGGCCAATAATACACTTGGTCCTTTCAGTTTTAAGCACCACATGAGACTTTTAGATAATCACCACCTTTTTTAAGTATCTTGTACCTGTCATGGAGAGTGATTTCTTAAGAGTGGGTAAGCTGTCTCTCTTTCCAGCTTAGAATGACAGATCGGGTCACCTGCCAACCAACGAGAAGTGTTGAAGGAGACGGACTGAAAAGGTCTTGGGACGTCACCTTATAATCTACCTACCTGATTAATTGTACAGGACACTACCCTTCATCTTTGTAGTGGTAAAGAACCTGCGTTCCTGTCATCTGGACAGTTCACTAGTTCTGTGAAGAACTAGTCGTTGGGTTGTCACTAACAACTGTGACCCCCCCCCCACCACATCATCAACGGCTATAATTTCTACAAGACGGTGTCAACCTCCACCAGACACCCCAGTTTACTTGTACATATTAGCGTTGAATTCAAATGTCATTTTTCCATTTCATTTTTCATTTTTCTTTCAAGTAGGATACACCTTCATGTTTCAATGTTTTATCTTTGCATTAATAAATAATAAAGTGTTTATCTTTGTGAATTATTTCTTTTTCTATTCATTAATTTTCCTGAGGAGGAGCCAACCTTGGTAATACTGTCTGAGTAAGCCTTCACGAGATATATATATATATATATATATATATATATATATATATATATATATATATATATATATATATATATATATATATATATATATAATGTCGTGCCGAATAGGCAGAATTTGCGATCTTGGCTTATACGACAAGTGAAAATTTGTGTATGCAATAATTTCGCCAAAATTATTCTGAACCTAACGAAAAAAAATATATTTGATTGTGTTTGTTTAGTACTAAATTATTGTAAACGTATTTAAAATATATTTATTTGGGTTAGGCTAAAATAAATTGCTCTTGCTATAATAAGGTTAGGTAAGTTTTCTAAGATTCTTTTGGTGCAAAATTAAAAATTTTTACATTAACATTAATGAAAAAATATATCTCTAAACGTATAAGAGAAAATTTCAGAAAGGACTTAATTTTAAATAAGTTCTTGCTAATTGACCAGTTTTACATATTCGGCACGACATATATATATATAATATATATATATATATATATATATATATATCAGTAACAGCACTGCGACTAGCCGAGGGCTCGAATCCATGTCGTTCTGGCCTGCCTCATGGTGAGCGAGAATCACATGACGCTCTAACCCACACGACTGCTGGTTAGAGCGTCATGTGATTTTTGTTCACCATGAGGCGGGTCGAAACGATATGGGTTCGAGTCCTCTGCTAGTCGCACTGTTGCTGTTGATTAACTACTACTCGTTCGTGGTTTTATAGAATGATATTCGCAGACGTACAGCAAAAAAATTACTTTGCTTATTGGGCAGAAAACACCTTTGCAAATATTCATAAATTCTGTGTTAATTAAGACAGCTGAACCAGTCAGGGGACCCAGCGCGGTCGTCCCTTCCTTCCCCCCCCCCCCTCGAAAAAAAATAAAACCAGCAGGACCAATTACGGCAATATGAGATTCAGGTGGCCATTAGAGTAATTACCGGCGTAATACACCTTTGAAAGTAGGTTAAGCCTGTCTAATATGGTTTAACAGCTTGCTTACATGTTGGCTGTGACCCGCTAACGAATGTTGGGCCTGAGAGCAGCAAAGACCAGGAGACCCGGGCAGACACAGTTGAATATCAAAATGGTATACAATACCGACAGGTTGGTAGGTAAGACACATAGGCAACAGTTAGGCAACTTTATTCTGAAACGTTTCGCCTACACAGTAGGCTTCTTCAGTCGAATACAGAAAGTGGGCAGGAACAGTAGAGATGTGAAGACGATGTAATCAGTCCATCTACGACTTCACTTCTCATCTCTTCTCTACTGTTCCTGCCCACTTTCTGTATTCGAATGAAGAAGCCTACTGTGTAGGCGAAACGTTTCGGAATAAAGTTGCCTAAGTGTTGACTATGTGTTTTACCTACCAACGGACACAGCTGCTGGCCTAAGTTTCGCCCTCTCGTTGCGTTGATATCGATTCTCTGGAAAGAGGATTTGAAAAAAAAAAAAAAGAACGACGTGCTATGAATACAGTTAGAGATAGATTAGTTTCATGAGTATGAGTCAAAAATAAATTTACGGAGAGAATAATTATAAGATTCGTTTATTGTTTAGTGAAATTCCGCGAAAAATTGACTGGTATATTTAGCTATTTATATTCAGGTATATGAACTCAGCTGTATGTATACAGCTAAATGTGCTCGACGATATATATACCTCGAAATACAGACCTACGTCCTCGGCTATATATACTTAGCTTTTGGTATACAAATACTTAAATATGATGAACAATTCAAGTTTGTCTTCTGCTGCCTTAACTAGTGTATATCACACTCACTACTTCCTTAACTAACGTGTCTCTCACACTGTCGCAGTGGGCTTTCTTAGGATACAAACAGATAAACCTGGTAAGCAGCGAGTCTCATCTCACGTCACTCTGGTCCACCAGTGATCGTAAAATTTTCGGACAAGAGGGTTATTTCATTGATATCAGCTATGGTCTGTATAAGTTGTATCAAGTACTAGTAGAAATAGAGATTATTATTATTATTTTTATTATTATTATTATTATTATTATTGTTGTTGTTGTTGTTGTTGTTGTTGTTTTGGTTGAGGTTGCTGGAGACAATGATGAGCGAAGGTTCAAGGACTTTCTTTCCCTGAGTGTCGTCCTCCTTGGAAACGGAAGTGCATCATTCTTGTTTATTAAGTGGTTGTGAGAATGACGATGCCTTCCGCAGGCGTTATGAAGGGTGTTTATTGTACCGGTGTACTAGAGATCTGAAATTCGTTGGCATAAGTCATAGCCTCCGCAAGACATTAATCACCGTTCGTAATAACACGATTGCAAGCAAACCACGGAACGGGTGAGATTTGAACCCATGGTGAGTGAGTTTTACGACTCTCCAGGGGTTCAAACCTCACCCGTTACGTAGTTTTCATCACAACTGTTTCCTGGGGTGGTATATACCCCTGCAGTAGCTGTGTCATGTTGGTTGGGTTCTGAGATGGTCTTGATAGTTTATTATTCTCAATTAAACCTTACCATTGTGGTACCTAAGACGAAGATTTTACGCCTCTGTATGTAGCTTGCAAATCAAACCAACCTCACGGGAGATGCATATAACGCTATGACTTCTCAGAAAAGGGTGAATTACTAACCTTTATAAGAACCAATATAAAGGAGTCGAACCCGCATTATTCATGCTTAGCCTATGCTAATCGTCACCAGGGCAGTGCTCAGACTGATCCTCCATCTGATTCCACCCTAGTGATAATTAGTTAAGGCTGGGTATCAGAATCATAAATAATAGAGTGTTCGTTCTCGCAGGATGAGGTCAAATATTTTTTCTCATGTTTCACTCGTTTCTGTGAGGTCACAGAATGCTAAATGTCTCACGCGAGGCTAGCCTGGAATTAAATGGTATGGCTGTTAAAGGCACCACACCAAATGCTAAAGAAAATATCAGGTTCTTAAGAAAAGGGCGTCAGGTTCTTAAGAAATGGATCAGATGTTCAAGAAAATGACATCAGATGCCCATGAAGAGGCCATCAGGCAATCAATAAGAGGAAATCAGGTGTTCAATAAAAGGGCAACAAATTTTCAAGAGGAGGATATGAGATACTCAGAAGAAATCAGATGATCAAAATGAGAACATCAAATAATTAAGAAGAGGACATCAGAGTCTCAATAAGAGAACACTACGTGCTCAAGATGACACCACGTTCTCAAGAGGACACCACGTGTTTAAGAGGACACCACGTCTCAAGAGGATACCACGTGCTCAAGAGGACACCAAGTGCTCAAAGGGGACACCAAGTGGTCATGAGGACGCTAAGTGCCCGAAGAGGACATCACGTACCCAAGAAGGAGACATCATTTGCTCGAAAGAATTTCATCACTTGCTGGAGACGCAGCCAGCCAGTAACACTGATTTCTTCTCGTGCATGAAATTGCAAGACATGCTGAGTTGTGTTGAGCAAGGTGAGATTGCTCCATGCTTCCTTGAAAATCTCTTCAGAGTTTAACTGGACGGAAGAGTTGCTTGAACATGGTAAGTGAATCGTCACACTCACTTCCCGTGGCCGCCGGGCGCTTAGAATTGATAGAGGGTGGAAAAGGTGAAGAGAGGTAGGAGAGATGGAGGGTAGGAAAGGTGGAGGAAGGTAGGAAAGGTAGAGGAAGGTAGGATAGATGGAGGGTATGGAATATGGAGGAAGGAAGGAGATATGGAGGATGATAGGGAAAATTGAAGGGGGTGGAAGAGGTGGAGAAGAATAAACGAGGTGAAGGAGGGAAGGAAAAGAAAAAGGTAAAAATTGTGGCAGAGGATATATGAAGTAGATGATAGTAGCAGATAGAGTAGGCCAGTACAGGCGGAAGTGAGGTAGGGAAGATAAAGATACGAAAGATGGTGGAAAGTATGAAAGATGGAGGAAGGTAGGAAAGATGGAGGAAGGTAGGAAAGATGAAGGAAAGTAGGAAAGATGGAGAAAGGTAGGAAATATGGAGGAAGGTATAAAAGATGGAGGAAGGTAGAAAAGGTGGAGGAAGATAGGAAAGGTGAAGAAAGGTAGGAAATATGGAGGAAGGTATGAAAGATGGGGGAAGGTAGGAAAGATGGAGGAAGGTATGAAAGATGGAGGAAGGTAGGAAAGATGGAGGAAGGTATGAAAGATGGAGGAAGGTAGGAAAGATGGAGGAAGGTAGGAAAGATCGAGGAAGATAGGAAAGATGGAGGAAGGTAGGAAAGATGGAGGGAGATAGGAAAGATGGAGGAAGGTAGGAAAGATGAAGAAAGGTAAGAAATATGGAGGAAGGTATGAAAGATGGAGGAAGGTAGTAAAGATCGAGGAAGATAGGAAAGATGGAGGGAGATAGGAAAGATGGAGGAAGGTAGGAAAGATGGAGGGAGATAGGAAAGATGGAGGAAGGTAGGAAAGATGAAGAAAGGTAGGAAATATGGAGGAAGGTATGAAAGATGGAGGAAGGTAGGAAAGATCGAGGAAGATAGGAAAGATGGAGGAAGGTAGGGAAGATGGAGGGAGATAGGAAAGATGGAGGAAGGTAGGAAAGATGGAGGGAGATAGGAAAGATGGAGGAAGGTAGGAAAGATGAAGAAAGGTAGGAAATATGGAGGAAGGTATGAAAGATGGAGGAAGGTAGGAAAGATCGAGGAAGATAGGAAAGATGGAGGAAGGTAGGAAAGATGGAGGGAGATAGGAAAGATGGAGGAAGGTAGGAAAGATGAAGAAAGGTAGGAAATATGGAGGAAGGTATGAAAGATGGAGGAAGGTAGGAAAGATCGAGGAAGATAGGAAAGATGGAGGAAGGTAGGAAAGATGGAGGAAGGTAGGAAAGATGGAGGAAGGTAGGAAAGATCGAGGAAGATAGGAAAGATGGAGGAAGGTAGGGAAGATGGAGGGAGATAGGAAAGATGGAGGAAGGTAGGAAAGATGGAGGGAGATAGGAAAGATGGAGGAAGGTAGGAAAGATGAAGAAAGGTAGGAAATATGGAGGAAGGTATGAAAGATGGAGGAAGGTAGGAAAGATCGAGGAAGATAGGAAAGATGGAGGAAGGTAGGAAAGATGGAGGGAGATAGGAAAGATGGAGGAAGGTAGGAAAGATGGAGGGAGATAGGAAAGATGGAGGAAGGTAGGAAAGATGAAGGGAGATAGGAAATATGGAGGAAGGTATGAAAGATGGAGGAAGGTAGGAAAGATGGAGGAAGATAGGAAAGGTGAAGAAAGGTAGGAAATATGGAGGAAGGTATGAAAGATGGGGGAAGGTAGGAAAGATGGAGGAAGGTATGAAAGATGGAGGAAGGTAGGAAAGATGGAGGAAGGTAGGAAAGATCGAGGAAGATAGGAAAGATGGAGGAAGGTAGGAAAGATGGAGGGAGATAGGAAAGATGGAGGAAGGTAGGAAAGATGAAGAAAGGTAGGAAATATGGAGGAAGGTATGAAAGATGGAGGAAGGTAGGAAAGATCGAGGAAGATAGGAAAGATGGAGGAAGGTAGGAAAGATGGAGGGAGATAGGAAAGATGGAGGAAGGTAGGAAAGATGGAGGGAGATAGGAAAGATGGAGGAAGGTAGGAAAGATGAAGGGAGATAGGAAATATGGAGGAAGGTATGAAAGATGGAGGAAGGTAGGAAAGATGGAGGAAGATAGGAAAGGTGAAGAAAGGTAGGAAATATGGAGGAAGGTATGAAAGATGGGGGAAGGTAGGAAAGATGGAGGAAGGTATGAAAGATGGAGGAAGGTAGGAAAGATGGAGGAAGGTAGGAAAGATCGAGGAAGATAGGAAAGATGGAGGAAGGTAGGAAAGATGGAGGGAGATAGGAAAGATGGAGGTAGGTAGGAAAGATGGAGGGAGATAGGAAAGATGGAGGAAGGTAGGAAAGATGGAGGGAGATAGGAAAGATGGAGGAAGGTAGGAAAGATGGAGGAATGTAGGAAAGATGGAGGAAGGTAGGAAAGATCGAGGAAGATAGGAAAGATGGAGGAAGGTTGGAAAGATGGAGGAAGATAGGAAAGATGGAGGAAGGTAGGAAAGATGGAGGAAGGTAGGAAAGATGGAGGAAGGTAGGAAAGATGGAGGAAGATAGGAAAGATGGAGGAAGGTAGGAAAGATGGAGGAAGATAGGAAAGATGGAGGAAGGTAGGAAAGATGGAGGAAGGTAGGAAAGATGGAGGAAGATAGGAAAGATGGAGGAAGGTAGGAAAGATGGAGGAAGGTAGGAAAGACGACGTAAAAGAGGTTTTGAAGCGAAGAACAATGGAGAGAGAGAAATACGTGTGAAAATATTGTCTTTTTTTTCTGAAAGGAAGGTTTTGTGTGTGTGTGTGTGTACTCACCTAATTGTGGTTGCAGGGGTCGAGCCTCAGCTCCTGACCCCTCCTCTTCACTGACCGCTACTAGGTCCTCTCTCTCTCTCTCTCTCTCTCTCTGCTCCCTGAGCTTTGTCATACCTCGTCTTAAAGCTATGTATGGTTCCTGCCTCCACTAAGTCACTTGCTAGGCTATTCCACTTTCTGACGACTCTATGACTGAAGAAATACTTCCTAACATCCCTTTGACTCATCTGAGTCTTCAGCTTCCAATTGTGACCCCTTGTTTCTGTGCCCCATCTATGGAACATCCTGTCTCTGTTCACCTTATCTATTCCACGCTGTATCTTATATGTCGGTATCATGTCTCCCCTGACCCTTCTGTCCTCCAGTGTCGTCAGTCCGATTTCCCTCAGCCTATCATCGTAGGACATTTCTCTGAGCTCTGGAACTAGCCTTGTCGCAAACCTTTGTACTTTCTCTAACTTCTTGACGTGCTTGACCAGGTATGGGTTCCAAACTGGTGTTGCATACTCCAGTATGGGCCTGACGTACACAGTGTACAGTGTCTTGAATGATTCCTTACTGATGTATCGGAACGCTGTTCTTAGGTTTGCCAGGCGCTCATATGCTACAGCAGTTATCTGGTTGATGTGCACCTCTGGAGATGTGCTCGGTATTATACTCACCCCAAGATCTATTACCTTGAGTGAGGTTTGCAGTCTTTGGACACCTAGACTATACTCTGTCTGGGGTCTTCTTTGCCCTTCCGCAATCTTCGTGATTTTGCATTTGGCTGGGTTAAATTCAAGGAGCCAGTTGCTGGACCAGGCTTGTAGCATGCCCAGGTCTCTTTGTAGTCCTGCCTGATCCTCATCCGATTTAACTCTCCTCATTAACTTCACATCACATACAGACAAGGACACTTCAGAGTCTATCCCTTCCGTCATGTCATTCACGTATACCAAAAGCAGCACAGGCCCTAGGACTGACCCCTGTGGAACCCCACATTGCCTTTCCTATTATGCATTCCTGATCCTCTAGCTTTTGCATTAACCTTACAGTTCAAGAAAATCACTCTTCCCACCCCTTTCTCTCTAGTGTCTTATTTCCGTTACCTTGCCATAAAACTCCAGCAGGTTTGTGACAGGACTTTCCTTACCTGAAACCGTGCTGGTTGTCGTTTATAAGCTTGTTTCTTTCTAGATCTCCACCACTCTCCTTCTGATAATCTTCTCCATGACTTTGCATACTATACACGTTAGTGACACAGGTCTGTAGTTTAATGCCTCGTGTCTGTCTCCTTTCTTAAATACTGTGACTAGTATTTGAAATCTTTCATACCTTAGGTAGTTGCCCAGTGTCAGTGGATGTGTTGAAGATTTTTGTTAGTGGCACACACAACATCTCTGCTCCCTCTCTAAGGACCCACATAGATGTTGTCTGGTCCCACCGCCTTTGAGGTATCAAGTTCACATAGCTTCTTCACCTCCTCCTCGGTTGGGTGTATTTTATCCAGCACTTGTTGGTGTATCCCTTGCTGGTGTACTTCCCTATTCTGACTTCCTGGAGTCCTTCCTGTCTCCACTGTAAATACTTCTTTAAATTTCATGTTGGGCTTCTCACATATTTCTTAGTCGTTTCTTGTGAACTCCCCACCTTCCTTCCTCAGCCTGGTCCTTGACTGTTATTTTCCTCCTGATGTGGCTCTGGGTCAGACTTGACTTTCGATACCGTCATTTTCGTATTGTCGAGCTTCCCTTCTTATCTGTGCATATTCGTTTCTGGCTCTTCAGCTAATCTCTTTATTTTCCTGGATCCTGTGTCTTCTCTACTTTTTCCATTCTCTAGTGCACTTAGTTTTTAGCTCCTTACACTTTTAGGTGAATCAAGGACTCGTTCTGGCCTTCCCATTATTTCTGTTGCCCTTAGGAACAAACCTCTCCTCTGCCTCCTGGCATTTTGTTGTCACATAGTCCATCATTTCTTTTACTGGTTTTACTGTCAATTCTCTTTCCCACTGCAGGAAGTTTCTCATGTCTGTGTAGTCCCTCATTTTGAAGTCTGGCTTTTCCCATCCTGTTCCTGCTACCCTCTCCACTTGTAGCTCAGTTATGAATTCAAAGCACTGAACCACATGATCACTAGCTTCAAGGAGCCTTACGTACGTGATATCCTCGATGTCCAAAATACTCGAGGTGGATACTAGGTCCAGTCTTGCTGGTTCATCCTCACCTCTCTCTCTGATAGTGTCCCTAACATCTTGATGCATAAGGTTTTCCAGTACCACATCTATCATCTTGGCTCTCCATATTTCAGGACCCCTATGGGGCTCTAGGATTTAACAGTCAATCTCCATGTGATTGAAATCACCCATAATTAGTAACTTTGCTCTACCCATGTGAGCTCATCTGGCCACCTCGGCTAGTGTGCCTACCATTACTCTGTTGCTCTCTTCATACTCTTCTCTTGGCCTCCTGCGGTTCTGTGGTAGGTTGCAATTACCACCTTATGGCCCTCAGACTGGACTGTTCCTACTATGTAGTCCCTTTCGCCCATTCCATCCATTCCTTCCATTTCCTCAAATCCCCACCGGTTTTTAATGAGCAGTGCAACTCCTCCTCCCCCTCTACTTTCTTTGTCTTTCCTCAGGATTTGATATCCGGGTGGAAAGACTGCATCTGTTATTATCCTGGTGAGTTTCGTTTTTGTGAGTGCTATTATGTCTGGTCATGTCTCCTTGATTCTTTCATGCCACTCCTCACATTTACTTGTTATTCCGTCTGCATTCGTATACCAAACCTTCAACTTCTTTTCTAACTTCTGCCTTTCTTCTCGTGTTCTGTCGCGGAGTGTGTGTGTATGTGTGTGCGTACTCACCTATTTGTACTCACCTATTTGTGGTTGCAGGGGTCGAGTCTTAGCTCCTGGCCCCGCCTCTTCACCGGTTGCTACTGGGCCCTCTCTCTCCCCGCTCCATGAGCTTTATCAAACCTCGTCTTAAAACTGTGTATGGTTCCTGCCTCCACTACGTCATTTTCTAGGCTATTCCACTTCCTTACAACTCTATGACTGAAGAAATACTTCCTAATATCTCTCTGACTCATTTGTGTCTTCAACTTCCAATTGTGGCCTCTTGTTTCTGTGTCCCCTCCCTGGAACATCCTGTCTTTGTCCACCTTGTCTATTCCACGCAGTATTTTATATGTCGTTATCATGTCTCCCCTGGCCCTCCTGTCCTCCAGTGTCGTCAGGCCGATTTCCCTTAATCTTTCTTCATAGGACATTCCCCTTAGCTCTGGAACTAACCTTGTCGCAAACCTTTGTACTTTCTCTAGTTTCTTGACGTGCTTTATCAAGTGCGGGTTCCAAACAGGTGCTGCATACTCCAGTATGGGCCTGACATACACGGTGTACAGTGTCTTGAACGATTCCTTACTAAGGTATCGGAATGCTGTTCTCAGGTTTGCCAGGCGCCCATATGCTGCAGCAGTTATCTGATTCATGTGTGCTTCCGGAGACATGCTCGGTGTTATACTCACCCCAAGATCTTTCTCCTTGAGTGAGGTTTGCAGTCTTTGGCCACCTAGCCTATACTCTGTCTGTGGTCTTCTGTGCCCTTCCCCTATCTTCATGACTTTGCATTTGGCAGGATTAAATTCG
This sequence comes from Cherax quadricarinatus, assembly GCF_038502225.1. Classification (NCBI taxonomy): domain Eukaryota; kingdom Metazoa; phylum Arthropoda; class Malacostraca; order Decapoda; family Parastacidae; genus Cherax; species Cherax quadricarinatus. Next base: position 34,597,627 of record NC_091294.1, on the reverse strand, counting down.
AGAAGCCATTTGCTGGACCAGGTGTCCAGTCTGTCCAGGTCTCTTTGAAGTCCTGCCTCGTCCTCATCAGATTTAATTCTCCTCATTAACTTCACATCATCTGCAAACAGGGACACTTCTGAGTCTAACCCTTCCATCATGTCGTTCACATATACCAAAAATAACACTGGTCCTAGGACCGACCCCTGTGGGACCCCGCTCGTCACAGGTGCCCACTGTGATACATCATTACGTACCATGACTCGTTGTTGCCTCCCTGCCAGGTAATGTCTGATCCATTGCAGTGCCCTTCCTGTTATATGCGCCTGATGCTCTAGCTTCTGCACTAATTAATCTCTTGTGAGGAACTGTGTCAAAGGCCTTCTTGCAGTCCAAGAAGATGCAATCAACCCACCCCTCTCTCTCGTGTCTTACTTCTGTTATTTTATCATAAAACTCCAGAAGGTTTGTGACACAGGATTTGCCTTCCATGAATCCGTACTGGTTGGCATTTATACTCTTGTTCCGTTCCAGGTGCTCCACCACTCTCCTCCTGATAATCTTCTCCATAACTTTGCATACTATACACGTCAATGACACAGGTCTATAGTTTAGTGCCTCTTTTCTGTCTCCTTTTTTTAAAAATGGGAACTACATTTGCCGTCTTCCATACCTCAGGTAGTTGCCCGATTCCAGGGACGTGTTGAAGATTGTGGTAAGTGGCACGCACAACATATCTGCTCCCTCTCTAAGGACCCACGGGGAGATGTTGTCCGGTCCCATTGCCTTTGAGGTATCGATGTCCCTTAGCAGTTTCTTCACCTCCTCCTCATCTGTATGTATGTCGTCCAACACTTGTTGGTGTATTCCTTGCTGGTGTCCCCATCTGATCTACCCCCCCCCAGAGTCCTTCCTGTCTCTACTGTAAATACTTCCTTAAATCTCGTGTTGAGCTCCTCACATACCTCTTGATCGTTTCTTGTGAGTTCTCCACCTTCTTTCCTCAGCCTTATCACCTGGTCCTTGACTGTTGTCTTCCTCCTAATGTGGCTATACAGCAGTTTCGGGTCAGATTTGACTTTCGATGCTATGTCGTTTTCATACTGTCGCTGGGCCTCCCTCCTTATCTGTGCATACTCGTTTCTGGCTCTTCTACTAATCTCCTTGTTTTCCTGGGTCCTATGCCTCCTGTACCTTTTCCATTCTCTGTTGCACTTAGTTTTTGCCTGCCTACACCTTCGGGTAAACCAAGGACTCGTTTTGGTCTTCCTATTATTTCTGTTTCCCTTGGGAACAAACCTTTCCTCTGCCTCCTTGCACTTTGTTGCCACATATTCCATCATCTCGTTTACTGATTTTCCTACCATTTCTCTGTCCCACTGAACCTCCTGCAGGAAGTTTCTCATACCTGTGTAGTCCCCCCTATTATAGTTTGGCCTGTCCCCTTCAGTTCCTGTTACCTTCTCCACTTGTAACTCTACTATATAATCAAAACTCAGAACCACGTGATCGCTAGCTCCAAAGGGCCTCTCGTAAGTGATGTCCTCAGTGTCTGAACTGCTCAGGGTGAACACAAAATCCAGTCTTGCTGGCTCATCCTCCCCTCTCTCTCTCTGGTTGTGCCCCTGACATGTTGATGCATGAGGTTTTCAAGTACCACATCCATCATCTTGGCTCTCCATGTTTCGGGACCCCCATGTGGCTCCAGGTTTTCCCAGTCGATCTCCCTGTGATTGAAATCGCCCATTACCAGTAACTTTGCTCTGCTCGAGTGAGCTCTTCTTGCCACCTCAGCCAGTGTGTCCACCATCACCCTGTTGTTTTCTTTGTACTCCTCTCTTGGCCTCCTGCAGTTCTGTGGTGGTTTATACATCACTCCAATGACTGCTTTATGTTCTCCGGACTGAATTGTACCTACAATGTAGTCTCTTTCTCCAATCATGTCCATGCCTTCCATTTCCTCAAATCCCCATCGGTGTTTTATGAGCAGTGCAACCCCTCCTCCCCCTCTACTCTTTCTATCTTTCCTCAGGATCTGATATCCCGTTGGGAAGATTGTGTCTGTTATTGTCTCAGCGAGTTTTGTTTCTGTGACTGCTATGATGTCTGGGGATTTTTCATGATTCTTTCGTTCCACTCCTCATGTTTATTCGTTATTCCATCTGCGTTTGTGTGCCAAACTTTCAGTTTCTTTTCTATCATTGTGGTCATGCAAGAATATTGGGGTTGGGGGAGCGAGAGCCTTGGTGGGGGCCTATATGGGGCTGTGGTGTAGGTGGGGTTTGTGATGATTGGGGTGGGGTCAGAATGCCCATAAGGGACAGCCTTTGGGGTGAGGTTTGTGATATGGGGGTTGGTGGCAGAGGGAACAGTGAGTGGGTTGTAGTATAGGTTGCTCAGTTGCGTTGGGAATGTCGCGGTTGGAGTCTTTTGGTGGGAGATTCTGTGGGGTGTGTTTGCCCTTCCTCCTGTGTCTGGGTCCTGCTCATCTTCGTCATTGCCTCTCGTTCCTCCTTGCGTCTCTGTACCCTCTCTTTCAGTGTAGTCCTTTCTTCTTGTGTTCTTTGGCGGTCGAGGTATACTCTCTGGTACCCATGTTTGTCCCTCAGTCTTGCTTTCTCTTGCTGAATCCTGGTTCGAACTGATTCTTCCTTGAAAGTTACTCTGACAGGCCGTATCCTTCCACTCGCAAACCACCCAATTCTCTGAAAATTTGTCACCTGGGTCATATCGCCCTCACCTATTGTTTTCATGATGCCTTCAATCATTTTTTTCTGCTCCTGTTTTATTTCTTCAAAGTTGTCCCCCTTGGCTTCTTGGAGCCCATACACAAAAACTGACCTCGCCCTTTACTCCTCCCACTGAGTCTCCATCTGCTTCCTCTGAGGCATTTTATTTCCTTCCATTGACATGTTCTTGCCTTCAGTCCCTGTCATATCTGAAACTTCTATTCTCAGTGAACTGTCTTTCATGACCAGCTGTCCCTTGCTACTGCAGTTGGCTGTTAGAATCTCTGCATATAGCATACCTTCATTGTCTTCGGACCTGTCATTTGATCTTAGTGTGCTCCTCGTCTTTTCCCTGGCCCCACGTGTGTGTATGTGTGTGTGAAAGGAAAACAGAGATAGATGGATAGATACATAGATAGATAGATAGAATGACAGAGAGAGAGAGAGAGAGAGAGAGAGGAGAGAGAGAGAGAGAGAAGATGAGAGAGAGAGAGAGAGAGAGAGAGAGAGAGAAAGAGAGAGAGAGAGAGAGAGAGAGAGAGAGAGAGAGAGAGAGAGAGAGAGAGAGAGAGAGAGAGAGAGAGAGAATATTAAAATAAGGGGGATAAGAACAGATGGGAAAATGAAAGAGAGAGAGGGGGGATGGGGGAATCAGACTCCCCTTTTCCAAACGGCTGCCCCGCCTCACCATCTCCGGTTATTATATTACTCACTTGCCAAGACCGGTTTCATTTAAGGTATGAACATTCCTGGCTCACCCTCACCCTGATTTACAATCCAATTCCCAGTCCTGATTTCGGAATCTGATCTGAATTTTGGATTTTCATTTGCAATTTTGGTGGTGGTGCCGCTGCCTCTACCGTTTCTGCCACCCTTGCCGTTTCTGTAGCTCCTGCCGCCACCGGTGCCACTGCCGCCGAGGTCTACGGACCTCGAACTGAATGGGAGGGAGTGAAGGGCGTAAAAGGTATGGGAACATAAATGAAGGGGGCGAGGAGGCAGAGGAAAGATTAAGGCAAAGGACTGGAAGGATAAAATGAAGATGGGGAAAGATACGCGGAGTTGTAAAGGGATGGTAGAGGAAGAGGGGAACTAAGCAAAGGACAGCGGAAAGGGAAGTGAGGTTTGAAATAAATATTTGAGAAACATTTCACAACATTCTCTATTAGTGGAAAAATTACAACAAGGAAGAGAAGATTAAGAAGAAGAGAGAAGAAGATCCGGATAGAAAGAGGAAGAAGTAGGGGGCTAGAAGGAGGAAAAGAGCGAGGGAGTAATCTAATCTCAAGGTGATAATTTCCTACCTTCATAAGGTTAATTATATTGCTCCTTCCTTCCAAACTTTCATACATGGTTAATTATATTACTTCAAGACCTTCATTCATGGTTAATTGTACTGTTCCTTCCTTCTAAACCTTTATACATGGTTAACTGTATTGTTCCTTCCTTCATACATGGTTAATTACATTGCTCCTCAGGTTGTCTTGCTATCTCTCGTGTTGTGTGTAAGGTTGTGTGTTGCTGTCTTCCCTTTGTATTACTCTGCATGTGTTGCTGTGTGGTGTATATAAATCTGTAAAGATTGTTGTGTATTATTGAGTTCTGTTTGTATTGTTGTATGCTATATGTACTTCTTTGTGTATTGCTGTGTGCTGTTTGTAATAATAATGTGCATGGCGGGGTGTATTACTGTGTGCTGTTTGCACTGATATGTGGCTGTGTCCCGTATATATTGCTATGTGTATTGCTGTGCATATTGCTGTGAATATTGTGTGTATTGCTGTGTGTTGTTTTGCGCTGCTGAATGCATTGCTGTGCGCGAGTTGTATTGCTGTGTACTGCTGTATGAATTATTTTGTGCTCTTTGTATTCTTATGTGTTGAAATATGCTGACTGTACTGCTAGATCTGTGCATTGCGGATTGTATTGTTGTTTGCATAACATATGTAACTGTTATTGTGTATGTTGTTGTGTGCTCTGTGTGTTGCTGTGCATTTCTTTTACTGTGGTGCTTGTAGTGTTGTTGGCTGATTGTATTGATGTGTTTAGTTTGTATTGCTGTGTTCTCTGTGTATTGCTCTTTGCCACGCAAGACATGAGCATTATGGCCAGCATTATGTCCAGCTGTGCTTCGAGACTCTTTCTCTTTGCCACTCTGTTAGCCAATCAGTTCTCATGCTTATCTATCTGCCTGTTACCTTAGGCTAGAAAGTTTGAGTTATCCCAATCATACATATATGTCGTGCCGAATATGTAAAGCTGGTCAATTAGCAAGAGCTTATTTTAAATTAAATCCTTTCTAAAATTTTCTCTTATACGTTTAAAGATATATTTTTTTCGTTAATGTTAATGTAAAAATTTTTAATTTTGCACCAAAAGAATCATAGAAAACTTACCTAACCTTATCATAACAAGAGCAATTTATTTTAGCCTAACCCAACTAAATATATTTTAGATTTGTTTACAATAATTTAATACTAAACAAACACAATGAAATATATTTTTTTCGTTAGGTTCAGAATGATTTTGGCGAAATTATTGCATACACAAATTTTCTCTTGTTCTATATATATTATTATTTAATATATATATATATATATATATATATATATATATATATATATATATATATATATATATATATATATATATATATATATATATACTACTAGAAGAAAGGGCAGCCTTTCCTCCACCGCCGCCACCGAAACGCCACCACCAGGAAAGACCTACTCCCAAACGCCAACATTCATTTCAGGCGTGTAACTACCAACTGTCAGGTGGAGTCAACCTGCAAGTGACATATTTGTTTACCTGGACCACCTGGAGCGTCACCTACACCGAGGACCACAACGCTGGTTGTCTCAACACTTTAATTATAGCACGTTATAGCATGTTAATTATAGACTCCTCCCAGTCCCTTGCCATTCATAAAATTGCTGTTCTCACGCAATATATGTTCTCTATGTAATGTATATATATATATATATATATATATATATATATATATATATATATATATATATATATATATATATATATATATATATATGTAATATATATACTGGTATCTCTCATATGGTATATCTAAATATGCTGCCTTTTCTATATATATATGTATATATCTATATTTCTTCTGTATCTGTATGTAATAAAGTAGTCGGCTTTTTCCACTGGGGGTCCCTTCCGTTTAAGGGCCTTTTCACTGGGAGGTCCTTCGAATTTAGGCCTTCACTGGGAGTCCCTTCCGGTTTACGGACCTTCCCGCAGGGCCCGGATGTATCCCGGTCCCCCTAGGACCCCCAGCCCAGCTGGAGGGTCCCACCGCACCCCCACCTGCAGTGACGCCCGTTTTGACCGTGACCCCTCGCCCTCGAGACCCCACCCCTCTGACCCCCGCCAATCCGCACCCCCCGCCCGCCTCCGACCCCCGCGTCCCTCGCCCCGCCGTGTCGCCGCCGACCCGCCGGCCGCCTGCGCGCCCCGCCCGCCCGCCCGCGCCCCGCCCGCGCCCTTCGCGACCCCGCCCGCGCCTTCTGCTGCGCCTTCTGCAGCGTCGTCCGGATCGCCCCCGCGCCTCGAATTTTTTCCGATTTTTTCAATTTTTTTGAATTTTTTTAATTTTCTTGTCTCCATCTCCTCGGATCAAA
>NC_091294.1:34589287-34591169 GCF_038502225.1 Cherax quadricarinatus | reverse complement strand
TCAATAAAATGTCACATTACATACGTCTGTGTGCATTTACCTGACGTACAGAGAAAGATGACAATGTTGATCCTATATATCAGAAATCTTCCCTACGAGGACAGACTGAGGACCCTGAATCTGCACTCTCTAGAAAGGCGTAGAAGTAGGGATGATACGATTGAGTTGTATAAATGAAAGACAGGAATACGTGAAGGAGATATAATTAACGCTTTAAAAATATTTAATCTGGACAGAACTCGCAGCAATGGGTTCAGTTTTGAAAAATTTGGATTTAGATATAATATAGAAATCCATCAGACAATACCAACACCACTAACAACAATATCACCACCACCACCACCACCAACAACAACAACAACAACAACGAGAACGACAACAACAACACTCCTCCTTCCCCATAGATGCTGTTGATTCAAGTAACAACATGGCGCTACCTGTACCATTACTCCAGAGTCCCACGTGCATTCCTTTAGACGAGAGATGACACATGTCCAGCAGGTAAAGTGAATGCATGAAGTGACTATAAAAAGTAAACAAAGAGGCACCAGCTGTGTGACAGTCATTTAATGGAAACAAAAAATGGTGAACGGGGATCAGCTGGTCGACAGTCAGCTGATGGAGACGGAACGTAAACAAATATCAGCTGTGTGGTAATCAGCTGATGGCGACAACGTAAACAGAGATCAGCTGGGCGACGTCAGGGAATGATTGAGTCATATTTAGTTATCAGATAATGGAGACATGGCCGTGGGAGTGTGACTGACGAGGTCACGGGTGTTTTAGTGAGCATGTGAGCGTAAAGAGGCAGGTGTTGTGATAGTATTTGGTGCAGTGCTCACAGGTGAAGCTGAGGGGTAGTGGAGAAATATTTATTATGCAAATTATATGTGGAACAGATTGATATTATGCAAAATGAAAACATCCCCAACTCTCTCTCTCTCTCTGTCTGTCTGTCTCTCTCTCTCTCTCTCTCTCTCTCTCTCTCTCTCTCTCTCTCTCTCTCTCTCTCTCTCTCTTTCTACACGCACGCACACGCCATTTCCACAAATATGCAGGTTACACACAGGAGGGAAAAAATGTAGCGCCTTTCGTTTCTTTATGGTGGTAAACAGGGCCTGGGAGTGGCCCATATATTGCAGCCAGATGGTGCCTCAGCACCACAGAGTGACACCTTTATAGTGTACCAGTATGGAGGTTCCTGCTGCCAAAACTTTATAATGAAGACACTCATGAGAGGTATCCAGAAGACGGAAGGGCAAGACACACACTGCAGAACAAGCTCTAACTGAGGCAACGTTTCGCTCTGCTTGCAGCTTTAAGTAATTAAGATCTTCGCTGAACGAAACGTTGTGTCTTTGTCTTTAGGCTTCTTGGGAATACACACGCCATTTCATTCAACTATAGACGTTTGGGCCAAAACGTAACTGTTTGTTTATGTACGGCGTTATGGCTGAATAAATATATTTTATTTGCTCTACCCTTCCCTTTCTTCTCTTGTTTCTGTTTGTCCTCCACCTCCACTTTCTTCCTCCATTTTCGCTTTCCTCTTCGCTTTCCCCTTTGTTTCCCCTTCCTTTTCTTCCCTCTTATTTTCAAGAAAAACGACATTGTTACAACACAGCTTCAAAAAGAATATAATTAGGATAACAAGAATCTTCAAGAGTGGAGATGAGATGCCAGTTCAGATGCTCTTTAAACAACTTCTTCGTTAATGGGATTTTAAAGCCTATCAGTTACACTAAGTTAGATTACATTACATTAAGTTTAAAGCACTTGTATTACAACCTAGGATTTCAAATGGCCTGTTATCCCAGGTGTAATGGGAGCAAATAAACACAGTAGAAAAAGTTTAGACTTATATTATCCTTCACCAATTATA
>NC_091294.1:34541787-34579287 GCF_038502225.1 Cherax quadricarinatus | reverse complement strand
TCAGAGTCGAGTTGTGTACTTAACAAGACTAGTTTGGTCGGTCAGCACTCTCTCCTGTGTGTCTTTGTATTTTATGTGACAGCATAGACCTGGTAAGGTCAACAAGACACCTGTGCAACAGTCTGGTATCTGTATTGACGTGACGTTTGGCCTGTTCAACAGGCTTCTTCAGTTGAAACGCAGAGGAAACAGCAGCAGTAGCAAAGATGTAAATATGAGATCAGTCATTCAATCTGAAGAAGAAGTGTGAGGTGGTTAGGTCCCCTATGGTCTTCATTTTAGTGGAAGGTTTGAATTAGTTTAGGGTTGTATGTGTCCTAATTTTTCATTTTTTATTGAAAAAAGAGGAGTGGGATTAGTTTCCATATGATAACTTGTCAATTCCAAATCTGAGTAGCTTCAAGTCTTCAACGATAATACTTAACTTTACATTATAAACTTATGCCGCACTCTGCACTAATCCTTTCGCGTTCACTGCGGTACAGGGGCTGGGGTTATGCAATACAGGGATACTTTTCTCCGGGGTCATACGACGCCTAGGGAATGGACACTGTAGCATGGATGAGAGATAAAAAAAAAAGCATAATTACTGGTAGGAATGTAAGCTCTATACACAGCTGCAAGAGTAGGTATGACAGTCCAAAAGGCCAGGTGCTAATCAAGTAGGCCGTTAGTAGTTTAAGGGAAGGGGAATCAGGAGCTGAGACTCAACCAGTGCAAACACGACTCGGTGAGAATACAGTATATGAAAATCGAGACGTCTGTAGCGGTGCAGTTATGGTCGTTGTTCTGTGAAATTACCAGACTTATATTGACCATACACGGAGATGAGGCAAAAACATGTTATCTGTATTCTTCCACAAGGGAGAAATTCCCATCACAAGCCTTTCATAAACTCGACCAAGGGTCAAGTTTGTTATATCTAGTTTGTTAGGTTCATAACCCATCCACTGACACTGCCAGTCAAGGTTACTTTAATCAATAAAATTCTCATAATATAGACACCTCACGGAACATATTTTCTGTAAATAAAAAAAATGTGTCAGCTGCGGTGAGAATGATCCATACTAATGTTCGTGGAACTGACAGCTGCTGGTAAGGTGTTGTATGATGCTGGTGCGCTGTCTGGGTCGTGGTGAGGAACAATTGCATGGTGGGCGAGGGATTCCGTTACTGAGAGAAGGTCTTCAGTTGACGTTTTGTCTGGAGAGACGTAAGTTAACCAGCGGCGAGGCAGCGAGACACACCTGGAATCCCGTAAAAGTGTTAAAATCAAAATTTAAAGTAAGTGAAGAACAGATAGTTAACCAAATTATAGTTAATGCCAGGATAGATAGTAAAACAGTAGAGATAAGCACAGCATAAGTAGGTATAATTTTATCTGATATTGAGTATAACAGCAGCAGAAAGGAACGTAGCATTAGCAGCAACAGCTGTCATAACAGCTGGTGTCTAAGTGAAAATATCAACAACAAGTAGAACAGTCTTACAGAAGACTTAGTGTGAAATATTACACTCAAATGACTCGATGTATAAGAAAATATTTAACAAGAACGAGGGTTTGTCAATCTTTGTTTAGACTCTCGGCGTAAATTATTTTTTATCGAGATGATTACCAGGCTGTTTCTGCTTTATCTGGAGGTTAGTTGCTAATGATTACAGGGGTCACCGCCCCCGAGGCCAGGTTCCAGGCCAGGCCTCGCGGTTACTCGCTTGATCAACTAAGCTGTTGGTGCCAGCAGCACGCAGATCGACGTATGCACCACAGATTCGTTAACTAAAATTCGACTTTAGAGGCTGATCAAGTTCCCTCTTGAAGACGGCCTGGAGTTAGTTGGTCTACCTGGAGGGTATTCCGGGGATCAACGTCCCCACGGCTTGGTGGATCACGGTCTGATCAACGAGGCTGTTACTGCTGACCGCACGTAGCCCAACGTACGAACCACAGCCCGGCTGATCCGGCACTGACTTTAGGTATCTATCCAGCTGCCGCTTGGAGACAACCAGGGGTCTATTGGTAATTCCCCTTATGGCTGGTGGGAGGCTGCTGAGCAGTCTTGGGCTCCGGACACTTATTGTGTTTTAGTGTACCAGTGGCGCCCCTCCTTTTCACTGGGGGGTAGGGGTATGTTAATACCAATTTTTACAGAAACTCTAATGGTGAAGAGGCTTGGTACCAGCACACTGCGAATGTATTCAGCTTTTGGTAAATAAAAGCGAGAAGTGAGCAAGATCACTGGGCTGGTTAGTGGGGTTTAAAGCACGCACACATGAACACTCCACTCCCTAAATTAGGGATTAAAGTAAACTCTCATCATATATTCGAGGAGAGAAATCCGTCTCTTGGTGTATATACCCTGTGCACATAACCAAGAATAAATACTTCAAGATAACTTCGTGAAGAAAAAATAAAAAGGGCTGAGAATAACATAGTTATGTTGCGATAATGTTAAGAAAATGTTTTGTAAGCCATTACGTTGTCGCGGAAGCACATCGCGTAAATGTAACTTAAGCCAAAAGATGCAATTTAAAACCATGACGAGACTCATACGTGATCTTTAAGATGAGACAAATTTCGTGGGATCTGGCGATGGCTGTGGTAGTATATTATTATTCTGCGTGCGACTCACTGCTCGCGTTTTGTTTACAGATTCACTGGAATGTTTGAGTTGATGTACGGAGTGAAGTGTGTGTGTGTGTGTGTGTGTGTGTGTCTGTGTGTGTATGTATACTCAACTATGGTTGCAGGGGTCGATTCATGGCTCCTAGCCCCCTTCTCTTCACTGGTCGCTACTAGGTCACTCATTCCCTGCTCCGTAAGCTTTATCATACCTCTTCTTAAAGTTTTGCATGGCACCTGCCTCCACCACCTCACTTTCCCGATTATTCCACTTCCTTACAACTCTGCGACTGAAGAAGGACACGCCCCTTTGCTCCGGGACTAGTCTCGTGGCAAACCTTTGCACTTTCTCTAATTTCCTGACGTACTTGCCCAGATGTGGGTTCCAAACTGATGCTGCATACTCCAATATAGATCTGACATACACGTTGTACAGAGTCTTGAACGACTCCTTATTGAGATACCGGTAAGATATTTATTCTTAGGTTTGCTGCTCGCCCATATGCTGCAGCAGTTATTTGGTTGATGTGCGCCTCAGGAGATATGTTAGATATTATACTCACCCCAAGATCATTTTCCTTGAGTGAGGTTTGTTGTCTTTGGCCCCCTAGGCTGTATTCTGTTTACAGTCTTCTTTGTCCTTTCCCGATCATCATGACTTTGCACTTGGTTAGAGTGAATTCCAGAAACCAGTTGCTTGACGAAGCCTGTAGCCTGTCTAGATCCCATTGTAGTCCTGCCTGGTCATCCTAAGATTGAATTCCCCTCACTAACTTCACATCGGCTGCAGACACTTCTGAGTTTATTCCTTCCGCCATGTCATTTACGTATACCAGAAACAGCACCGGTCCTAGAACTAACCCCTGCGGAACCCCAATCGTCACAGGCGCCCACTCCGACACCTCGTCACGTACCATGACTCACTGTTGCCTTCCTGTCAGGTATTCTCTGATTCACTGCAGGACCTTCCCTGTTGTACCTGCTTGGTCCTCCAACTTTTGCACTAATCTCTTGTGTGGAACTATGTCAAAGGCCTTTTTACAGCATGTGTGTGTGTGTGTGTGTGTGTGTACTCACCTATTTGTACTCACCTATTTGTGGTTGCAGGGGTCGAGTCTTAGCTCCTGGCCCCGCCTCTTCACCGGTTGTGTGTGTGTGTGTGTGTGTGTGTGCGTGTGTGTGTGTGTGTGTGTGTGTGTGTGTGTGTGTGTGTGTGTGTGTGTGTGTGTGTACTCACCTATTTGTGGTTGCAGGGGTCGAGTCTTAGCTCCTGGTCCCGCCTCTTCACCGGTTGCTACTGGGTCCTCTCTTTCCCTGCTCCATGTGTGTGTGTGTGTGTGTGTGTGTGTGTGTGTGTGTGTGTGTGTGTGTGTGTGTGTGTGTGTGTGTGTGTGTGTGTGTGTATGTGCTCACCTGTATGTGGTTGCAGGGGTCGAGTCATAGCTCCTGGCCCCGCCTCTTCACTGGTCGATACTAATTCACTCTCTCCCTGCTCCATGATATTTGTCATACCTCTTCTTAAAGCTATTTATGGAACTTGCTTCCACTACTTCACTCTCCAGATTATTCCAGTTCCTGGCAACTCTAAGACTAAAGAAATACTTCCTAACATCCCTATGACTCATCTGGCTTTTCAGCTTCCAATTGTGTCCCCTTGTTTCTGTATCCCATCTCTGAAACATTCGATCCTTGTCCACCTTATCAATGCCTCAATAGTATTTTATACGTTGTTATCATGTCCCCTCTATCCCTCCTATCCTCTAGTGTCATCAGGTTGAGTTCTCCTCATAAGACATACCCCTCAGTTCCGGGACTAATCGTGTTGCAAATTTTTGCAATTTCTCCAATTTCGTGACGTGTTTGACTAAGTGAGGGTTCCATACTAGCGCTGCATATTCCAGTATAGGCCTTACGTACATTGTGTACAATGTCGTGAATGACTCCTTACTCAGATGTCTAAACGCCAATCTCAGGTTTGCCAGTCTCCCATATGCTGCAGCAGTTATTTGATTGATGTGTGCCTCAGGGGACATGTTCATTATAATGCTTACCCCAAGATCCTTTTCTTTAACTGACGTTTGCAGCTGTTGGTTTCTTAACCCGTACTCCGTCTGCAGTCTTCTGTGTCCTTACCCAATCTTCATGACCTTACACTTACTGGGGTTAAACTCCAGGAGCCATTTGTCAGACCATACTTGTAGTTTGTCCAGATCCCCTTGTAATCTTAACTGATCCTCTCCCACTTGTATTCTCCACATCAGTTTCATATCATCAGCGAACAGTGACACTTCTGAATCTATTACTTCCACCATGTCATTCACGTATACAAGAAACAACACCGGGCCTAGGACTGAACCTTGTGGAACCCCACTCGACACATTCGCCCACTCCGACACTTCAGCACGTACCAACACTCGTTGTTTCCTTCCTGTCAGGTATTCCCTGATCCATTGCAGTACTTTCCCCGTTATTCCTGCCTGCTCCTCTAATTTTTGCACCAGTCTCTTGTGTGGTACTGTGTCAAAAGCCTTCTTGCAGTCTAAACAGATGCACTCTACCCATCCCTCTCTCTCTCTCCTGTCTTACTTCTGTTACCTTATCGTAGAACTCAAGTAGATTTGTGACACAGGATTTCCCATCTCTGAAGCCGTGCTGACTGTCATGTATGAGCCCAATCTTTTCAATGTGTTCCACTACTTTTCTCCTGATAATCTTTTCCATGACTTTACATACTATACAAGTCAGTGACACTGGTCTGTAGTTTAATGCTGCCTGTCTGTCCCCTTTCTTAAAAATTGGAACTACATGTGCTGTCTTCCACGCCTCAGGCAACTGCCCTGTTTTGATAGAATTACTGAAGATTGCTGCTAATGGCACACACAGTTCCTCTGCTCCCTCTCTCAGTATCCATGGAGATATGTTATCTGGGCCAACCGCCTTTGAGGTTTCGAGTTCGTCTAGCAGTTTCTTCACCTCTACCTTGGTTATGTGTATTGTGTCCAGCGCCTGCTGGTGCACCCTACCTCCACAGTTTGCTGGAAGCATTCCTGACTCTATTGTGAATACTTCTCTAAATCTTGTGTTTAGTTCATCACATACTTCTTGGTCACTCTTCGTCAGCTCCCTCCTTCTTTCCTCAGCCAGATTACCTGGTCCTTGACTGTTGTTTTTCTCCTAATGTGACTGTATAACAACTTTGGTTCAGATTTGGCTTTTGATGCTATGTCGTTCTCGTATTGCCTCTGGGCCTCTCTCCTTATCCCTGCATATTCGTTTCTGGTTCTTCTGCTCATCTCCTTGTTTTATTGAGTCCTTTGCCTTATATACATTTTCCATGCTCTAGCACACTTGGCTTTCACCTCTTTACACCTCCAATTAAACCATGGGCTCACTCTGGTCTTATCATTTTTTCTGTTGCCCTTTGGTATGAACCTTTCCTCTGCCTCCCTGCACTTAGTGGTCACTATTTCCATCATTTCATTTACTGTCTTTCCATCTAGTTTTCTTTCCCACTGTACTTTGTGTAGGAAACTTTTCATCCCTATGTAGTCCCATTTTTTGAAGTTCGGTTTCTCTTTTTGTTCTCGTGCTGCTGCATTCTCCGCTGTTAACTCTACAAGATATTCAAAACTCAGAACATCATGATCACTAGCGCCAAGGGGTCTTTCGTGGGTGATATCCCCTGTGTCTGAACTATTCAAGGTGAATATGAGATCCAGCCTTGCTGCAACATCCTCTCCTCTCTCTCTGGTTGTATCCCTAACATGTTGGTGCATGAAGTTCTCCAATACAGTCTCCAACATCTTAGCCATCCATGTTTCTGGTTCCCCATGTGGCTCTAGGTTTTCCCAGTCAATCTCTTTATGAATGAAATTCCCCATTATAAACAATTTTGTCCAACCCATATGAACCCTCCTGGCCACTTCAGCTAGTATATCCACCATTGCCCTATTGTGTACATCAAACTCTTCTCTTGTTCTCCTGCTGTTAGGTGGTGGGTTATACATCACTGCTATCATCACCTTTGGACTACCAGTCTGAAGTGTTCCTACAATGAAGTCGTCTGTTTCCCTTCTTTCCATTCCTCCCATCTCCTCAAAACTCCTCTGGTTCTTTTTATAAGCAATGCTACTACTCCCCCTCCTCTGTTATCTCTGTCTTTCCTCATAATCTGATATCCAGGTGGAAAAATTGCATCTGTTATCATCCCTGTAAGTTTTGTCTCTGTTAGTGCTATGATGTCAGGTGATGCATCAATGATGCTTTCTTGCCACTCTTCACTCTTATTTGTTATTCCATCTGCATTGGTGTACCATACCTTTAGCTTCCTTTCCATTACTGTATTTTGGGAGATGGAAGTGGAAGGTGCAGGCTGGGAGGGTGGGAGGCAGGGCAAAATATTATGGGAGGCTGCTGTGACTGTGGAATTAGTGCTTAGGTGGGTGGTGGCTATGGAGTGAGGTTCGTTTCTGTTTACAGTGTTTGGTTGACCTGTTTCTGTAAGCATTTGTGTTTGATGTTCTCCCATAGGCTGAGCTTTCCTGTCTGTCGTTACCTGTCCTGTCTCACTTTCCTTCCACTGGTTTTGTCTTGCTCTCACTTTCAGTTGTTTCCTTTCCTTTCCTGTTTTGTCTCTATTGAGGAACACTTTTTGATAACCTGGAGAGTCCTTTAACAGTGGTTTCTGTTGTAGTATCCTGTTCTATACCACATCTGTTTTGAATGTCAATCTGATTGGTCGATTTTTTCCCTCGAATACCCCCCAAGTCTGTGAAAATTTTCTACCTGAGACATGTCCCTCTCTCCTGTTATTGCAATGATGTTCTTAATCTCTGTTTTCTCCCAATGCTTTCTTTCATCATAGCTCTGCCCATCAGCCTCCTGAAACCCATGAATAATTATTGACCTCTCCCTCTCCTCTTCCCATTTCTTTCCCTCTGTATCTCTGGATCTGATTTAAGCATCTCCTTTGCTGTTTCCCTAATCATCTCCCAGACACCATGCTGGCCTGATATTACTGCTGCAAAAGTCTGCTTAGCTCCATCCCCTCCTTCAGTCCCCTCACTGCCTGCTGATGTTCCCATTTCAGTCATCTTGCTCCTTTCAGACCTCATCTTTAGATCCTGCTTCAGCACGTCCATTTCTTCCTCCAATCTCTGTATCTTTGCCTCAACTACTACAGCTCGTGATTCCCACTTCTTGCTCTCTTCAGATATTTGCTCTAACATGTTATTGCATAGCTCGTTTAACCTTCTCTCCCAATTTTGTTCCAATTTGTTCTTGAGCCATTCTACCCATTCTTCCTTTTCGACCAGCCATCATCGGTTCCCTTGCCTTTACGTCCTCCCTTTTGAGAGCCCATTTTGTTTTTATCCTGTTGGGATGTTCTAGCTGCTTCAGCTTATCTTAAAAATGTGTGTGTGTGGTGGGGGATTTATGAGCTAATGTGTTAGGTTAGGTTTGTGTATGTGTGTGTGTGTGTGTGTGTGTGTGTGTGTGTGTGTGTGTTTGTGTGTGTGTGTGCGTGTGTGTGTGTGTGTGCGTGTGTGTGTGTGTGTGTGTGTGTGTGAGTGTGTGTGTGTGTGTGTGTGTGTGTGTGTGTGTGTGTGTGTGTGCGTGTGTGTGTGTGTTTGTTTGGTGGAAAAGACATTAGCAATTTTTTCTTTTCAGATAAAATAATCGAGTAGAGTGCACTGAAACAGGAATGAGTTAGTGCTGCAACCATAGAAAAAAATATAAAAAAAAAAAACAATGGGACACCACGAGCAAAGACTCTGTTACTGTATGTACAAAGAGGTAATTCTCTCTCTCTCTCTCTCTCTCTCTCTCTCTCTCTCTCTCTCTCTCTCTCTCTCTCTCTCTCTCTCTCTCTCTCTCTCTCTCTCTCTCTCTCTCTCTCTCTCTCTCTCTCTCTCTCTCTATCTCTCTATTTATATTTTTTTTTTTTTTTTTTTTTTACACAGGGTTTGACAAGGTTAAGGATCCCTAGCTTTATTGACAGCTATTTACAGGTTAAGGATTCCTAACTTTATTGGCAAGCTAAGAGCTGTTACCTACATCAGCTCATTTGAAAGCATTTTTATTGTTATGAGACATACAAGTAGGAAACAGGATGAAGTTGGAGCCATCTGTGGGCCAGCATTTTCATTTGATCAACTGACTTTATCTCGATGAAGATTGAGACACTTATGCAGCATATGGAAATCTTTATTCAGGAAACGTTTCGCCACACAGTGGCTTCATCAGTCCAATACAAAGAGGAAGGCGTAAGGAGAGGAGGAGAATGAGGTAATCAGTCCCTCAACCTGGAGTCGATGTGTTCAGTCCATCAATCTTGTAGAATGTACAGCATAGGGCCGTAGACGTGGCTTATATACTGTAGTGAGGTGACGTGAAGCAGATGGAGGCGGGGTCATAGTGGTACCATCCACTAGTCGAAGTAGGTCTTCGTCCCAAGGTTGAACAAGTGTTGAAGAATTCTTTGCAACAAGATCCCATGATGCTGCAGTGTCTGACAGTTGTGATGAATGGTTTGAAAAACCGACACTGCAGCATCATGGGATCTTGTTGCAAAGAATTCTTCAACACTTGTTCAACCTTGGGACGAAGACCTACTTCGACTAGTGGATGGTACCACTATGACCCCGCCTCCATCTGCTTCACGTCACCTCACTACAGTATATAAGCCACGTCTACGGCCCTATGCTGTACATTCTACAAGATTGATGGACTGAACACATCGACTCCAGGTTGAGGGACTGATTACCTCATTCTCCTCCTCTCCTTACGCCTTCCTCTTTGTATTGGACTGATGAAGCCACTGTGTGGCGAAACGTTTCCTGAATAAAGATTTCCATATGCTGCATAAGTGTCTCAATCTTCAACTTGTCGGTTTTTCAAACCATTCATCACACACATGACTTTATCTCGTTGACATCATTATGCTGTACGAATGTGTTCCATACTCTAGTCATCCTGGGTATGTATGATCTCAGATGGAGTGATGTTCTGGAGAAGGGTACAGCCAGAGTGAAGATGCTGCTTTCTGCCCGTCTTGTGGCATAAAAGCTTGTTTCACGCTGTCCTCGAAGTGGATCCAAGTGTGGTATTTTGACAATATTGGCCTTGTACATAACAGTAAGGCCACCCACATCCCTCCTATGTTGAAGGCTCTGCTGAAATGACAGATCTATCCAGGATGGGTCCAGGCGAGAGATGAGACGTCTTGCTCTGTTCTCTACTCTGTCAAGCAGTCGCAGATGAGAGGGGGGGCAGGCAAACCAAGAAAGTGGAGCATACTCAAGGTGCGAGCGTACTTGTGCCTCGTACAGGATCTTGCAACCCCTACTGTCAAGCAGATGGGAGATACGGCGAAGTGCTGTAAGCTTCCTGGCTACCTTGTTTGCAAGATTTACAACATGGTTCTTCATGGTTAGTTTGGAGTCAAATTTCACCCCAAGGATATCAACTTCTTCTCCAGGTGCCAACATCCTCCCATTCATCCTTACTACTGCACCAGCATTACAATGGGACACCACGAGCAAAGACTCTCTCTCTCTCTCTCTCTCTCTCTCTCTCTCTCTCTCTCTCTCTCTCTCTCTCTCTCTCTCTCACTCTCTCTCTCTCTCTCTCTCTCACATACGTACATACATACACAGTTATTTCAATGAGCTACGAAGAGAGAATGATTATGGCATTAAAAATACTATGGTAGCGTAAATAGAGAAGACAAGAATCGGCTGTAGTCCAGGGATGCAACAACAACAAGAGGGCGTAAATGGAATTAAAAAAAAAAAGCAAGGCATAGTTATATTACGAAATATATCTTAAAAGTGTGTCGAGGGAGTGAAATAAACTGAACACAAACACTGGGAAGTAAGAAATGAGTGAAAACGGAAACGCTTAAAATAAATCGTAATAACAGATAGATACAAATGTCTACTAAAAGACATCGCTTTTCTCAATATACTTTAAAAACTGTACATAAATACATAAAAAATTACACCTAGAGATAGAAAAGATTTAGATGGATGAAATTTCATAACCAGACAGACATTTCAGCTCACACATGGAGTGTCCGTGGTTCGATCCCCGGTATGGGTGGAAACATTCGGGCGTGTTTCCTTAAGACACCTGCTGTCCCTGTTCACCTAGCAGTAAAATAGCTGCCTGGTATGGGTGGTATCCTGGAGACAAAACTAACCTAAGTTGCCCGAAATGCACTGTATAACAAGGGACTTTCTATATAGTATGTAATTAATGTCAGCTACGTCTGTATACGTTATACGTGTACTTGTAGAAATGATTATTATTATTATTATTATTATTATTATTATTATTATTATTATTATTATTATTATTATTATTATTATTATTATTATTATTATTATTATTATTATTATTATTAAGTACCTTTCTATCTCCTCATAGTTTTATCTGTGCAATCCATCACTACCCACCTACACATACCTATTCTTTAAGAACAATCACTGTAAAATCAATTACCTCGTAGCGGGTGTGGCTACGGTGTGGTGATACTGCGGTAAGTACAGATGTGTTTGTCGTGTAAGCGGGCGTGGCTGCAGTGTAGTGATTACTGCAGTAATCTCAGCTCATTTGTTGTGGCAACACAAGACGCGTTCATTACACGCAAAACATTGATCAACAACATAATAGAAATCTCAGGTCAACACCGAGTGTCACAGAAAAACATTAAATTGCGTGATGAATGGTATATGTTGCGTCAGTGCTAGTAACTACGTTAAATATCGATGTAGTCCTGTGTGATGGTTACCTCCTCTTCAGGATGTGTGATCTTATCTTCTCTTCTTCAGGATGTCTGCTGTTATCTCCTCTTCTTCAGGATGTCTATTGTTATCTTTTCATCTTCAGGATGTCTGTTCTTATCTTCTCTTCTTCAGAATGTCTGCTATTATCTTCTCTTCTTCAGGATGTCTGCTCTTATCTTCTCTTCTTCAGGATGTCTGCTATTTTCTTCTCTTCTTCAGGATGTCTGCTATTATCTTCTCTTCTTCAGAATGTCTGCTGTTATCTTCTTTTCTTCAGGATGTCTGCTGTTATCTTCTTTTCTTCAGGATGTCTGCTCTTATCTTCTCTTCTTCAGGATGTCTGCTATTATCTTTTCTTCAGAATGTCTGCTGTTATCTTCTTTTCTTCAGGATGTCTGCTGTTATCTTCTTTTCTTCAGGATGTCTGCTCTTATCTTCTCTTCTTCAGGATGTCTGCTATTATCTTCTCTTCTTCAGGATGTCTGCTGTTATCTTCTCTTCGTCAAGCTTGTGCTGTTTGCTTCACGTAACGGATATACACGGCGGTAATGTATGTATGTGTAGGTGTTTCTGTTTATTGGGCTACGACGGCTTGTGCCGTATGGTCCTCTAATGCATGGGGTGATGCAGCGGCAATCTGCGGCTGGATCCATAATGGGGGAAGCGACTATTTGTAGGATAAAAGTCACGTATGCACTGATCAAAACTTTTATTAAAAGCACGTTTCTCCACGAGTGGTTTCTTCAGTCCTCCTACGGTGCGAAGAAGTCAACGATCGTCTGGAGGAGGACCCAGGAAGCACCACTCGTGGAGAAACGTTTCCTTAATAAACGTCTTGTCAGTGCATACATTACTCATGAGATCATAATAATACGATTGCAAACAAGCCACGGTACGGGTGGGGTTAGAACCCATGGTAAGTGAGTCGTAAAATTCCAGGTCAGTGCATAAGCTATTGGTTCACGCACTAGGCAGTGCATTCATTCAGTTCTTTTTCTCACCTGTAACCTGACAGTACCACCAGACCAGTTCCACCGCGGCCTGTCACCTGGCACTGGGTCTAAGAGGTCACTGCCACTGAAACCAATGCCAAAATAATGACGGGTCATTCCCACACTAGGTATGGGAAAACGTATGTTGAAAGTGGTATAATATACCGACAAGTTGAAGATTATGACACCTGATGAAACGTTTCGCCTACACATTGGGATTCAGTCAAATACAGAGGCAGCAGGTGTAGAAGTGAAATAAAGCTGGTGTAATCAGTCCATCAGCCTTTGAGATATGAGGTGGTCAGTCCCTCAGCCTGGAAAAGAGTGTAGCCGGCCTTTCCGTTCCTCGGATCAACAATAAACTTTTCTCAGGCGCTTCCTTGTAAATGTGATAATAATAATAATAATAATAATAATAATAATAATAATAATAATAATAATAATAATAATAATAATAATAATAATAAGAAGAAGAAGAAGAAGAAGAAGAAGAAGAAGAAGAAGAAGAAGAAGAAGAAGAAGAAGAAGAATCATGATTTAATAGTATAGGTAATTGTGTCAGGCAGTGATACGAAAATCTGAGCGAAGAGGAAAAAATAATAATTAACTCTTTTCGTGAAAGAAAAGAATTGAAGTAAATGCAGGAAAAACAATACCAATACACGCGGGAAAAACAAAAGTGGAACGAAGTGAAAACGACAGACGAGGAGAAGAAAGACGATCAAGGGGGGTGAAGAAAGTAGAGGTGATTTCAGAAAGGAGCAGAAAGAAGACTTTTGAGTTCCCACTCGACCGAAGAATTTTAGCCCCCACCAAAGTAAAGACTTGAGGCCCTTCCCCCCCCACACGAGCAAAACATCGCGTGGGGTTAAGCTTGGAACACCATGCTAAATATACATAGCACTCACATTCTTCCCGGAGGCTTCCTGACGTGAGATAAAGATCTCACACGACAAGAGAATCCATCTTGGTGTGACATTACCCTCCTGCCAGCCGTCCACATCACGCCCACACATTTGTTGTAGGCACCATGCCCCGCTACCCCTACCCCCACACCCACTGACAGAACTATCCCTCAGTTACACTATTTTTTTTTTCTCCTGTTAACCGTGGTGGAACACGCCATTAACTGTGGCGAGGACGACTGGCCCTGATCTCATCTTCCATTCCCGCAGCAGACACTCTTCCAGGAGATGCTAAACGAAAAAAGCCACCTTCCATGAATGCGAAAGCTGAACATGAGGCTAAACGGCCTACGGCCACCTCATTGCTAATGCATCTTCCACTGCTGGATGGATCCTTCTAGTGCTTTAAAAACATACAACTCGATTTTTTATGAGTGTATTCTCAGATTTTGCTGAGAATTCCGTATGATTTAGAGGATATCGCTCCTCTCCAGGTGATTATTACAGCTCCAAGGACTATACCCTCAGGCAGCAACAGCTGGTGTGAGTGCCTCATTGCTACAGCAGAGCGGTAACCTGAACATTTTACTTAAATTATACAGAGGTGCGTGTGTGTTCCCTCTTGAATATATGCCAAGGTGAGTACCTCAGTGAATATATCGATAAGTATTCCTTTTAGTGTACGTATACCGAGAAGTAGCTCTCAACCCCATCAAGTAGCTGCTGGATCTTAACCCCATCAAGTAGCTGCTGGATCTCAACCCCATTAAGTGGTCCCTCAGGGACTGACCACCTCATTGTCTTCATGTATTCGAGTAAGGTGTATGTGACTTTCAGAGTCTGGTAAATAACATTGGAGGGACACCTGCAGCCGGCCTGCTTCCACACACTAAGGATGTCCTTCGCAAATACGAACCTAAATGAAATATTTATCCAACCTATTTTCCAGGTTACCCCCAGGCATTGAGAAGACGTAGGACAAACATTTCAGTTCTTGACCATTCAACTCTATCGTTGAACTTTCTTCCTGTCGAACGTAGAAACAAACTCGAGAAAGGCCAAAGGCTTGCAAGCACACAGGTGCCAGAGCCGAGGCCACAGACTCGGTCACTTCTTGCAGGAAAAATTACATTCTTATTTGCAAGCAAAGAATAAATTAACTATTTTACAGGCTTTTCCCCCCTTAAAGCGGGAGTAACTTTTTAATTTCTTCTGAGTTATCAGCCAGTAAAAGTAAATATATGTTAAAAATCTATGTATCACAATTTAAGAATATGTGATTTGTTATCTCGAAGTCCACTGGCTCAGATTTTGCCAGAAAAGAAAGAAGAGGGGATAAGATCACGACATTTAAAATACTCTCAGGGATAGACTAGGTAGACACGTAAAGGGTCTTTAGAAAAAGAGGAACTAGAGAAGACGAGAGAGCTGAGCTGAGAACCTACGAAGAAATAGAGGAATCTGTGATAAATGGTTTAGATTACCGACAAGTTGAAGAATGAGATACTTGTCGGAATCTTTGGGAATCTTTACTGAGGAAACGTCTCGCCACACAGTGGCTTCATCAGAGAAATCAAGACTGATAACCCTGTGGAGGAAACAAGCTCATTAGGTCATATGATTGCTACATATATAATACTTAGAAGAATTGACAGGACGTACAGGTACAGAATAACATGCATTGAACACCGACAGTTTTCCTGCATAGACTGAAGCTAAAACATCAGAGACACTTTCGTTAGGACATGCTTCTTCAGCGAGGAAAAAATATGGAATTACCTAGCTGACGAAGATGTGGAAGAAAACATTTTCCTACCCAATTTCAAGGGTAGGTAAGTTATGGCCCAGATTCCCAGAAAGTAACAGCGTTGGTCGATTTGTAGATTTAAGAAAAAAATTATGAGTGGAGACTCGATCCCTGCAAAAAAAAAAAAAAAAAAAAAAAAAAAGGTGCTGAGTACAAATCTATGAGCAGCTGAGTACAAATCTATGAGCAGCTGAGTACAAATCTATGAGCAGCTGAGTACAAATCTATGAGCAGCTGAGTACAAATCTATGAGCAGGTGAGTACAAATCTATGAGCAGGTGAGTACAAATCTATGAGCAGCTGAGTACAAATCTATGAGCAGCTGAGTACAAATCTATGAGCAGGTGAGTACAAATCTATGAGCAGCACAATACTTTACTCGGCTACATTGCGTGACTTGTCTTGACTGTGAAAGCTCAAAACAGGGTTTAAATTGCCTGTGAATATGCCAGCAGTTTATAGATGGTAATTCATGCGTATTGGAGCCTCTGTTGACCACAAGGTGGGCTTGAATTCTGGGATTTACGACCGCTGGCTGCGAATTACGTGAAATTCTTGTATGAAGAATCATGTCGGTGATGTAATTCCCTGGGCCTGAAAGCGCCAGATTCGCGATGATTTGCATGTATTTATCGCTACTGTCGCCTAAATTGGACTGTATACTTCGAAGTATATAGAGTCCAGTTTTACTTTTCATGGCTCGAGTCTACCTGTACCTTTAACTCTGGAGATCCGCTAATCGTGTTAAAGTTTGATTCACGTTTGCGTGCTGCTCCCCCCGTCGTCGTCGTCGTCGCCGCCGCCTGTCATCAGAGCCGTCTGGTGAGCTGCAACCCCGAGTCACAGAACAGTGACTGACAACCCGCTGACTGGACGAATCAAAGGCTTCTGAAACTTTGGGCAAAAAATGTCTGTGGTTTGTTTACGAATAAACTTACGGCAGATCAATCTTCTGGACGTGAATGTGACAGGAAAGTACCAGAGATCTGAAGAGCGTTGTTAAAAATGCTGATTTTCGAAGTATGACCCAAAAATCTGTATGCCAATGGGCAGTGGCTGGCGGTCTTCCACTCACAACTGCAAGGATCCGGGTTTGATCCTGGAGCGGGTGGAGACGTTGTACATGTTTCTTTATGCTTATAGCCGATGTTTCCCCTAGGAGATAACACAAAATATTTGACAGCCGTACTCTAGAATTCTAGATCCTAGTCTACACCGTCAGCATCCTCTGAAGCCCTTCTGCGTCTCATCTCTGTGTCATCTCTTCCCATTAACTTGCTTAATGCGTTCATATTAAACTTTTAGGTTTAAATAAAAATATAGAGAACTCTCTTACCGCATAAATGTTAACCTCTTTAGTGCATAATACAGTGAGTGTGGTACACTTAGAGGTGATGTGGTAATTGCACAGAACAAACACCTTTGAACTATTTAAAAATAAGTGCGCATCTTCAAGGGCAGTTGTTAGTTGTTTTATAAAGGAGGAAGGAAATCTTGTCTGGCATTGTTCCAGGAGATCCAGTTAGTAAGTGATGTAACAGTAATTTAAGACAAGTACGATTTTATGGACTGCTTTTAAGATACCACTACTGCCACTGCTGCTGCTACTACTACTGCTGCTTCTTCTACTGCTACTACTACTGCTGCTGCTACTACTACTGCTTCTTCTACTACTACTGGCTTAACTGCTGCTGCTGCTGCTGCTGCCAGCAGCAGCTTGCTGCGCTCGTCCTGCTGCTGCTGCTGCTGCTGCAGCAGCGGCGCTGCTGCTGCTGCGCGCGCTGCTGCCAGCAGCGCAGCGCGCAGCGCAGCAGCAGGCAGCGCTGCAGCAGCTGCTGCTGCTGCTGCTGCTAGCGCTGCTGCTGCTGCAGCAAGCTTGCTGCTGCACAGCGCAGCTTGCTGCAGCGCAGCGCTGCTGCTAGCAGCGGCAGTGCTGCTGCAACGCTGCTGCTGCAGCACGCTGCTGCTGCGCAATGCTGCTGCACGCGGCTGCTGCTGCAGCAACGCTTGCTGCTGCTGCTGCAGCAGGCGCTGCTGCTGCAGCAGCAGCTGACTGCAACGCTGCTGCTGCCAGGCAGCGCTGCTGCTGCTGGCAGCAGCAGCTGCTGCTGCTGCAGCTGCTGCTGCTGCAACGCTGCTGCTGCTGCAGCAGCAGCTGCTGCGCGCAAGCAGCGCTGCTGCTGCGCTGCGCTGCTGCTGCTGCTGCTGCTTGCGCAGCGCTGCTGCTGCTATTTGCTGTTGCTGCTAGCAGCACTGCTGCGCTGCAGCACGCTGCTGCTGCTGCTGCTGCTGCTGGCAATGCTGCTGCTGCAGCAGCAACGCTGCTGCAGGCTGCTTTTGCTGCTGCTGCTGCTTTTGGCAAGCTGCTGCAAGCAGCAACAGCTGCTGCTGCGCTGCAACGCAGCTGCTGCTGCTGCTGCTGCTGCTGCTGCTGCTGCTGCTGCTGCTGCTGCTGCTGCTGCAGCAACAATGCTGCTGCTGCTGGCAGCAGCTGCTGCTGCTGTCTGCTGCTGCTGCTGGCTGCGCTGCTGCTGCAGCACCGCTGCTGCTGCTGCTGCTGCTGGCTGGCTGCTGCAGCTGCTACTGCTGCACGCTGCTGCAGCACGCTGCTGCTGCTGCTAGGCAGCAACAGTGCTGGCTGGCAGTGCTGCTGCTGCTGCGCAACTAGCTGCTGCTGCCTGCTGTTGCTACTACTTCTACTTGTACTACTGCTACTATTATACTACAACTACTACTACTAATACTATGATAACAAATAACAATAATATAAAAATAGCATTAAAATAACAGTTTCACGAACTGCACTTGTGAATCCAAATTAAGTTTCACTATTTAAGTGGAAGACGCTGACACTTGATTTAAACACATGTGGAATGGGACGGAAATGAACACTCATAGACTTACGTGGACGCAAAATTATGAACACGTGCAAATACTTGCGTACAGTAATGTTCACCTGTGAAATGTTCAGTACTGGTACAATGGAGCCAAATTGATGCACACGATGTCAGATTTGCCCAGATTGCTGCAAAACAGCTTAAATGAGGCAGATTAGCGTAAATAAGTGTAAATGAACCTCTTAGAAGTCTCGCCGTCTCTCGCATTTTACATTACGCAGATACAGTATATCAGGAAGAATTCTTGCCGTCCGTCTCCTCCCGTGTGATCTCTTTTTATAGTTCCTAATTATATAGAATTATGCCGTCTATTCTTCATGCTATCCTGGAGTAGAAGTAATTGGTCAGAGAGAGTGAGAGAGAGAGAGAGAGAGAGAGAGAGAGGAAAGGGCAGAGCGAACGTGAAAAAAACATACCATACCACGGATGGGGATAGAACCCACGATCAGAGCCATAAATCTCCAGACCGACGTGCTAATCACGAAAAAAAAAAAAAAAAAAGAGATCCTAAAGTCTGTAACTAGTTCTTCTAATGAGAGCCACGCTCATATCTAACTATAATTACCTCTGTTTAAGCAGATGAGGCTAAGATAGTAAAGATAAAGGAGGCTGTGTCTCGCATCAGCTTGAAGACTCAGGACTCACTGTCGACGAGTAGCAAATATAAACACAATTTACAAAGATGGAACTTGACTGAGACTTTTCACCTGTGGGACATGTCTGATGGTACGTATTCCACATGAGAAACATCTCGGTAAAGTTCCTCTCCGCGAATTTATCCCCTCAAGGGAGGTTCCCTGGATCTATGCTCCAATTCCCTGTATTGAGCCTGAATGCCTTCCATCCACCCACAGGCGCTCTATGATCCCTACGGGTTTAGTGTTCCACCATAATATTACTACTAATAATAATCATCTGAGAATATACATTTCGCTTTTTCCTACTAGTGACACAGACGAGGTACATTCTCCCACTCACATGTTAGTCATAAGTACTGAAGTTGTCTCACGTTCACAAGCATTGCAGGAAGAATCTTGGTGCACTAAACAGAGCTACATTAAGTCAATAAAGCTCACTCTTGAGCGAATTGTAACCGATCAATAAAAGTTTGCTCTGCACACAGAGTCTTTCTATCATCAACAGCTTAGTTTTAAGAGCACTAATAATAGTTAAGCAAAGGACTGGTCCGAAGTGCCCCACTTGTTACGTTTTGAAAGTTATTGTGATTTTTCAGTACATGAGCACAAAGTGAATTATTATTTCACAAGTTATTTACAAACTGAAAATAAATAACTGGATGACATTTTGGTCCGTCCGCCATTAATATCGAGTCGCAAGGAAAACAAATGTCAGGTCAGGACATTGGAAGGTGCAGAGACGCCCACAGTCTGATGTTAAGAATATTTGAAAACGCATTAAGAGAGGCAATCCTGTATAGAAGTAAAGCCGAAAATAGGCGTCTAGATATCTGAGTTTCAGTGGTGGGGCTGCTGTGGCGTTCACGTGTCAGCACCAGCAGCAGCAGCAGCAGCAGCATGATTTGCCTCACTTGACAGGAATGTAAGTTATCACCGACTGCCGGGTGATTTTTGGAGATGGCTGACAGTTGAGGTGAGGCATTGCGAGGGACGCATCACCGGTCACTAGGCATCTCATGAAGTGAGAGGCTGAACCTAATCCCACTGTTGCCACCAGATATCACTGGTTATTTATATGTTGTGCTCAAGATGTTCAGTGATGCTGCATAATGCATTCTTACAATTTACTGAATAATAATAATAATAGTAATATATCTTTATTTCTACAAGTACATGTACAAGGTATACAGTCCTAGCTGACATCAATGACATACTACTGTATAGAAAGCCGCTTGTTATGCAGAGCATTTCGGGCAAAATAGGTCAATACTGATGAGTGAACATAGACAAACGGTGTAAGGAAACACCCCCAATGTTTTAACCCTCGCCGGGAATAGAACCCGGACCCTCACCGTGAGAAGCGAGATCTTTTGCCACCAGGCCACGGGCCACCACAATGCCAGAATTGTATATGTATAACCGTGTAGCAACAGTAGCCCTCGCGAACTGGCCTTCCTCAAGGCCGGCTAGTTTACAAGTGTTTGGAGGGATAAGCCAGCTTGAGTGTAACGTCACATCTTAAAGGCCAGGCAAGAACAGATACTTGAGGAAAGTTGAATAGTGATGTACCATGTGAGTGCAAGTTGAATGGTTAGACCTGATTGAAAGATTTCTTAGTTAAAAAATATATTTAATATAACATATAACAAGAGGACTCTTGTTTAGAGTGGCTCCTGATGGATGAAGAGAACAGCGCTAAAGTTTTTCTATATCCAAAACATAAATAAAAGTGTACAGTAAACCGGCTTAAAACAAATCCTAATATATATGGGTGTGAGACATATTTTATGAATATTGCAGCAAGGACAAGGCTAGATGCAGTGATGTCATGGTTGAGACTAAGGTCTGATGTGAATATCATGCGGAGAATACGGAGCGTAGAAATTAAAAGGCTTTATGGGGTTACCAAGAGAATAAATCAGAGGTTTGAGAGGGGATTGTTGAGATGGTTTGTGCATGTAGAGAGGAAGGAGAGGGATAGGATGACAAAGACGGTGTATAATTAAATCTGGGGTGGACGGTAGAGGGGTAGGAGTCATCCCAACGGTTAGAGGGGTAGGGATAGAAGAGTCTGAGTTTTAGGGGCTTGAGCTTACAACAGGCTTTTGTTAGGAGTGTTAGGAGTGACTGGAGATAATGCTTTTTAACGAGTGTGCTGTGAGAGTGTGAGTAAGGTAAGGTTTATGAAAGCATTTAGGGAAAGTGGGCAGTGCCTGCACTCTGAAGGAAAGATGGATAGTTGGGATGCTGCTCTCGGAGGGTAATCTAAATTGCAAGAAAGAACATTTAATTTATACTTTTTCTCAACAATATCAGAACATCAGTTGTGTTAATTACATGAGGGTTGTCACTAAATTTTTTAAATATGTCAGAAACGTATCACTCCGTTCTGGGCGACAAAACGTCGTCTAATAAATTATCAGAGGTCGACCAAACATAGTCTAGTTTTGTCCTAGAGTGCGAAACGTCGTCCAGTTTTGTCCTAGACGAGAATTGCAGTTTAGTTTTCTAGACTTGACGAAATATCACCTATTTTTCATTTCCAGTCTGTGAATTAGTAGTGAATTTACCCATTATTGGGTAAACAGTTGCTGAGAGACCATTCCTGAGACCACACACACTCACCATGCTGAGGGACCATTCCTGAGACCACACACACTCACCATGCTGAGAGACCATTCCTGAGACCACACACACTCACCATGCTGAGAGACCATTCCCGAGACCACACACACTCACCATGCTGAGAGACCATTCCCGAGACCACACACTGGCACCAAATTGAGAGACCATTCCTGAGACCACACACTGGCATCATACTGAGAGACCTTTCCTGAGACCACACACTGGCACCATACTGAGAGACCATTCCTGAGACCACACACTGGCACCATACTGAGAGACCATTCCTGAGACCACACACTGGCACCATACTGAGAGACCATTCCTGAGACCACACACTGGCACCATACTGAGAGACCATTCCTGAAACCACACACTGGCACCATACTGAGAGACCATTCCTGAGACCACACACTGGCGCCATACTGAGAGACCATTCCTGAGACCACACACTGGCACCATACTGAGAGACCATTCCTGAGACCACACACTGGCACCATACTGAGAGACCATTCCTGTGACCACACACCATCACTCGACTCGAAGCTGTCAGTGTAGAGAAGCCAGTGAGTAGGGAGAGAAGGAGGAGGAGGAGGAGGAAGAGGAGGAGGAGGAGGATGAGAATGATAATAGAGCGGAAGACCTGGTGGACCTCCTCGGTCGTGTGTTGTTTCTTTGAAGGCGGCCAAGAAGAACAAACACAGATGAGGGGTGGCTCCCAGGCCGCTATCATGTTTGTCACCATCTTGTCTGTCACAGGTGGCCTCCGGGTGTTGTTAGCTCACTCATCAGAGGGGGGGCGATAAAAAATACTTAACATGAGTGTTTTGTCATGAGATAATTCATTCATTAATGCCAGCACTATGGGCGGCATTAATGAACGGCAGTGTGCCATTAGCCAGTGTAATCACGCATGTAAAACACGAATGCATTTGTCTTACATGCGTGTAGGTGTTAATCTCCATTCACATCCTAGGGGAGTAAAGCAACTACAGAAACCTACAGGCTGATTCCGCTAACCCCCACATTATCATAATCTTTGAAAGGGCATTAAGAAGCAAGACTGCTGATTACATGGAATCACAACAATTGCATAATCCAACCCAGCATGGCTTTAAAGCGAGTATCTGCTGATATTCGCAATTGTTGACACATCATGACAGTCTTAGATGTACTGGAAGACAAGCAAATGTGGCTGTAGTCTACCTTCCTGGAGAATAAAAGGATTTTGCGATAGGGACAGGCAGAAAGGGAATAATTTAAAAACACACGCATGAGTTACATGGATGTCAGGAAGTATACATTCAGCCTCAGGATGCTCAGGAAGTAGAGTGACCGGGACGATGATGTAGTGGAGGCAGGTTCCGTATGTTGTTTTAAGAAAAGGTATGGCAGGGCCTACGAATTTAGTAGGCAATAATTCTATCAAGTGACAGTTTAAGAGGCAGGGTCAGGAGCTGATATATAATCCCTCTGCAATCACAAATAGGTGAGTAGGTAGTTTTAGGAATAGGTATGATAGATCTTTCGAAGGTAGGAGAGAACATTCCTAGAAGTAAACAGCGGAGAGGCAGGGCCAGCAGTTATGACTCGACCCCTGCAGCCACTTATGGGTGAGTTTATAGGTGAGTACACACACGGATAGCGTTCCGATACCTCAGTAAGGATTCGTTTAAGACACACCATCTACGTCAGGCCCATACTGGAGTATGCAGCACCAGTTTGGAATCCACACCTAGTCAAGCACGTCAAGAAATTAGAGAAAGTGCAAAGGTTTGCAACAAGACTAGTCCCAGAGCTACACACACACACTGGAGGCCAGGAGGGTCAGGGGAGACACACACTGCACGGAATAGACACACACACACACACACACACACACACACACACACACACACACACACACACACACACACACACACACACACACACACACACACACACACACACACACACACACACAGTGTGGGGGCAACAAGGCTCCCAGAATTTTAGTGCTTTTCGGGTGCGTTTTAGCTCTTAGCAGAAGCCAGTGATAGTGTCTGGGTCAATAAACAACCACAAGTGACAACGAAGTCTTAAAAGTGAAGTAGGCAAGAGGAAGACTGAAATTTCAGGAAATTTGAAAGTACCAAAGCCTGTTAGAGGCCTAGCAGGAGGCTCCTGCTGCCACAGAGCTAAAAATAATCAACTTACAAGGACAAGTATACCTAAAGTCAGAAAGTCAAGATGTTTGCATAGGATCACAGCGAGGGAGCGGCAGCAACAACTAGACCACCACTTCTCTGCCAGATGCACGTAACATTCATCTTGTTGGTGTTGCATGGGGTTGCAATAGCACCAGTCTCTGCATGTTAGAAACTAAGGGTCACTCTTGAAAGCTATCAGAATTAGAATAAATATAATTTACCAGCACTTAAGAGCATTTACTAAAGTGCACATGACTGTAAGCTACTATAGGGATCTACCAGTACACACAAACGAAAGTGCACTTGCAAGTACCCACGTACACACACACACACACACACACACACACACACACACACACACACACACACACACACACACACACACACATGCACATGTTTCTTCAGGCACTTGTAGAAGCAGAGAGACTTAGTACCATTGACAGGTAGATTGGCTAAGGAGGAGTAAGCGAGGAGGGTTATTTTCCAGGCACACTCCGTGCAAACATTCTGAGTGGCCATACACACGCAAAATACACACATGTTCACAACTAATGCTTACAGAAGCACAAATGTACACACACATATACACCACACAGGCCAATTAACACCTCACTGTGACGTGATAGTACCCTACCCATTCCCTTCCCTACACCGCTCTCTTTCTTTCCTCTCTTTCCTTTCTCCCTACACCTCCTTCTTTCCTCTCTCTCTCCCCCTTTTCTTTTCCTCTCTCTCTCTCCCTTCCCCCATTCCCCTCCCTCTGCTTTCCTTCCTCTTGCCCTCCTTCCCTTTCCCCTCTTTCTCTCCCTCTATCCTGCTATAACTCTTTTCTCCACCTCAAGAGGGTGTTCCTAGACCACGACAGAACAAGAGCAGAACAACAGCAGCTGAGGGAAAAGACACAGAAACGAAAGGGGCTAGGAAGAGAGACAAGGACAGAGTCATTAGAGGGCAACCAGAGCTGGGCAGTGCAATAAGTACAAGCACACACAGAACCACCATCAGAACCCCAAAGCCAAACATGCTATCCCAACACAAACCACAATTCACACTTGAAGTCCCTACCCCTCAATATGCTGTAGAATCCCACAGCA
Organism: Cherax quadricarinatus; assembly: GCF_038502225.1. Classification (NCBI taxonomy): domain Eukaryota; kingdom Metazoa; phylum Arthropoda; class Malacostraca; order Decapoda; family Parastacidae; genus Cherax; species Cherax quadricarinatus. Next base: position 34,554,734 of record NC_091294.1, on the reverse strand, counting down.
CACTACCAGGTGCCACCACAGACCTCCCTCTGGGGGGTCTGTGGTGGTGGAAACTGAAGGTATGGTACACCAATGCTGATGGAACAATGAATAAGTGGGAGGAGTGGTACGAAAGAATCAGAGGCATCACCAGACATCATAGCTCCTACCAAAACCAACCTCACAGGAATGATAACAGATGCAGTCTTTATAATGGGATATCGGATTCTGAGGAAAGACAGAGGGAACAGAGGGGGTAGAGGAGTGGCACTACTCATCAAAAACCAATGGGATTTTGGTGAGCTGGAGAGAGGAGGCAGAGGAGAAGCAAGTGACTAAATAATAGGAACATCTCAGTCTGAAGGTCCCAAGGTGGTAATTGCAGTGATGTATAATCCACCACAGAACAGTAGGAGGCCATGACAAGAGTATGATGTAACAGAGCGATGGTTGACACACTGGCTGAAGTGACCAGAAGGGCTCATACGAGCAGGGCAAAGCTACTGACTGTGGGTGACTTCATTCACAAAGAATTTGACTGGGAGAACTTGGAGCCAAGTAGGGGCTCAGAAACATGGAGGGCTAAGATAATGGAGATAGCACTGGAAAACTTTATGTACCAACACATAAGGGACACTAAAAGAGAGAGAGGAGAGGATGAACCAGCAAGACTGCACCTAGTATTCACCTTGAGTAGTGCAAATATTGAGGACATCACATATGAAAGACCCCTCGGGGCCAGTGACCATGTAGTGCTGAGCTTCGAATACACAGTAGAGTTACAAGTAGAGAGGGAGGCAGGGAGGGCAGGACAAACGAAACCAAACTTCAACAGAAGAGTCTACAGAGTCATGAAGAATTTCCTGCATGAGGTTCAGTGGGACAGAGCACTGGCAGGGAAGTCAGTAAATGAAATAATGGAATATGTGACAGCAATGTGCAAGGAAGCTGAGGGGAGGTTTTTGTACCTAAGGGCAAGGGAAATAACGAGAAGGCCAGGATGATCTCTTGGTTCACTCAAAGGTGTAGAGTGGCCAAAACCAAGTGCACTAGAGAATGGAAGAAGTATAGAAGGCAAAGGACCCAAGAGAATAAGGAGAGCAGTCTTTGAGCCAGAAATGAATATGCACAGGTAAGGAGGGAGGTCCAACGACAATACGAAAATGACGTAGCAGCGAAAGCCAAATCTGACCCGAAGCTGTTGTACAGCCCCATCAGAAGGAAAACAACAGTCAAGGACCAGGTAATCAGGCTGAGGAAGGAAGGAGGGGAGATCACATGAAATGACCAAGAAGTATGTGAGGAGCTCAGTGCAATAAGCCGGGTAGCAGCCGTTAGCATGACGTCATGGCCTGCCGCTACACTCCACAGTGACTCAGTGGTCACGTGGCTGCCGTGGTGAGAAGAAGTGTTGCACAATAATATAATATACTGCTTGTTGAGCTAGTACACAAACAGGGAGTAGAATGAAATTAGCTCAGAGGCGTTCACATCACTGTATGTCCTTCGATGGTGGGTACAACATCTAGCTTGGCTGGATGTTGTACCTAGATGTTGTTAAAGATTGTGTGGTCTAGTGGTTTAAAGCGTCAAGCATTTTCTCTCACCATGAGGCAGGCCAAAACAGCATGGGTTCAACTCCTTGGCTAGTGCAATGTTGTTATTGATCAATACCACTTGTTCTGTGGGTACAATTATATATATATATATATATATATATATATATATATATATATATATATATATATATATATATATATATATATATATATATATATATATATATATATATATATATATATATTTACAGTGGTCCCTCGCTTTTCGTAGTTCTCGGCAATCGTAAATTTCGCCAGGGTATTTTCGAATAAACATGGACTCGCTTTTCATAGGTTGACTCGCGAATAGTAGTTCGTCCAGGACGCTTAGGCACGGTGTGAGCCGGGGAGGCCTCCCTACCCAGCCAGTCTGGCATTGTTTACCAGTGAATGAAGGTCCCCTCAAGTGCTCCTACGAAATATTTCATAATATTCCACTCATTTTAGTGCTTGCAAGTACTAAATAAGCTACCATGGCTCCAAAGAAAGCTCCTAGTGCCAAGCCTGTGGTAAAGAAGGTGAGAAATATGTAGTGACAAAGTCTTGTACCATTTTAGGGAAGTGTTAAAGAGACGCCAGAAACAGAGCTCTCTCCAGTTACTTTGCGAGACAGGACTAGAGTGACTCTTAAGGTGGTCCTAGTGGCATTAAGAAACAGAGAAGAGAAGCAACCCCAGAGAAGCAATTGGTACCTGAGGTGTTGATGGAAGGGGATTCCCCTTCCAAACTGTAAACAATCCAATCTCTCTCCTCCACCAGTCTCCCATACACTAAGAAGAATCTCCAAAAGAGGTAAGTGTTATGCTGTTAATGTTTCATTCATCATTTCCCATTGTACTGTTTATGTACTACATGTATATTTCATGTAAAAAAATTTTTTGTTTTAATACTTCTGAGTGTCAGAAACGGATTAATTGTATTTACATTATTTCTTATGGGGAAAATTGATTCGCAAATAGTAAATTTCGTTTACAGTAGCTCCTCCAGGAATGGATTAATTACGAAAAACGAGGGACCACTGTATATATATATATATATATATATATATATATATATATATATATATATATATATATATGTCGTGCCGAATAGGCAGAACTTGCGATCTTGGCTTAAATAGCAACTCTCATCTTGCCATATAGGACAAGCGAAAATTTGTGTATGCAATAATTTCTCCAAAATAATTTTGAACCTAACGAAAAAAATATATTTCACTGTGTTTGTTTAGTATTAAATTATTGCAAACAAATCTAAAATATATTTATTTGGGTTAGGCTAAAATAAATTGTGCTTGTTATAATAAGGTTAGGTAAGTTTTCTAAGTTCTTTTTGGTGCAAAATTATAAATTTTTACATTAACATTAATGAAAAAAATATATCTTTAAACGTATAAGAGAAAATTTCAGAAAGGACTTAATTTTAAATGAGTTCTTGCTAATTGACCAGTTTTACATATTCGGCACAATATATATATATATATATATATATATATATATATATATATATATATGTCGTGCCGAATATGTAAAACTGGTCAATTAGTAAGAACTCATTTAAAATTATGTCCTTTCTGAAATTTTCTCTTATACGTTTAAAGATATATTTTTTTCATTAATGTTGATGTAAAAAATTTTAATTTTGCACCAAAAGAATCTTAGAAAACTTACCTAACCTTATTATAACAAGAACAATTTATTTTAGCCTAACCCAACTAAATATATTTTAGATTTGTTTACAGTAATTTAATACTAAACAAACACAATGAAATATATTTTTTTCGTTAGGTTCAGAATGATTTTGGCGAAATTATTGCATACACAAATTTTCACTTGTCCTATATGGCAAGATAAGCGTTGCTATTTAAGCCAAGATCGCAAGTTCTGCCTATTCGGCACGATATATATATATATATATATATATATATATATATATATATATATATATATATATATATATATTACATATATTATATATATATATATATATATTTTATATATATATATATATATATATATATATATATATATATATAATGTTAAACAAACATATAAAGAATAAAATTAAGTAATTTATCAAATACGTTTCTTTAATTAATTAATAATAAATATCAACAAAAAAACATTAAAGGTTGCTGGTTATTTATTAAGTTCTGCGTAATATAGACTTATAAATTAATTATACACAGAAAGATCTCTGGTAAGATACAACGCAAACGCAAAAGGGGAAACTCGACTAAGTATACGATGCATGATGGAGTGGAGAGCGAGACTGTTAGTGGATGAAAGGTTGAGGGTTCGAGCATTCTTGCTGGTGCACGGGTTTTAAGAGTGACTGATAGGTCTTTTTTTGTGGGTGAAAAGACTCGTTTCAGTACGCCCTATGTTGGACTTTATCAAGTCAGAGCTAAACATTGATCACGTGTGAGCTTTGTTTCTGCAACGTTTCATCCCTCAGCTATTGTCGCCATTTGGGGTAATGTCTGATTATAGGGTAAAAAGTGAAGGGAACGGAGGGAAGGAGACAACCAGTGCATATCTCTCTTCACGTTATGCAGTAATCGCGAACAAGCGATACAAGATGGAAAACCACAGGGGGAGCTGAATGATAGCTCTAGGCCTTTTGTGTTGTAAACAATGCATCAGGAGCTGGCAATGTTGCAGAAATGAGTTGTAAGTCCAAGCAGTTTCGTTCCGAGGGACGTTCTAGCTCGGCTCCTGATGATGTATTGATTGCAAAACGAAAGACCTAGAGCTATCATTCAACTCCCCCTGTATAGGTGTATAAAACTAATGTGTAAAAAAAAAAGAATCATAAATGTTCAGATGACAGGAATGATGAACATAGATATATGTAGTACAAGAATCATTTATCAGGACGACGTTTCACCCGTGATCTCGGCTTAGTAGCTAGTCCCCGTGACACCTTTCTTCACCCTCCTGCTTCCTAAATAATCGTCCGCCTGACCCTCTGACCTTTCACCTCAAGTGCGTTCGAATAGATCCCCTTACAACGGCAACCTTTCTAAGTTATTGTTTTTACCGTCGTTTATGTGTCATATAAAAACCCTGCGAAGTTGTACGACTGGTATTCGTGACCCCACCCAGTGTCCAGTGTCCAGTGTCCAGTGTCCAGTGTCCAGTGTCCAGTGTCCAGTGTCCAGTGTCTGAGCTGGGATATCAGACTGTCCTCTAATGTATTTGTATTTTTAAATAGCGACGACTAGATGATACAGAGACACGTGAAGCAGCGTTAACATATATTGCAACAAACATGTAGTCCATAACGTGAGCGAAAAGTCGTCATAATGAACAAAAAGGCACGATACCGGCGAGCTGAAACGTCGTCGTAAGCTTCTCTCTCTCCTATATGTGGATTATTTGTAAATAGTCGTGATAATAAATACTTACGCTATTTTGGGTCTTTTATTCGACAGTAACTTTACTATTGAGGCCCAAAAGTAACTTTAGTAACATGGTCTATGAGACGGACTTTTATTTTATTTATTTACTTTATTTATTTATTTATTTATCTATTTATTTATTTTCTTTTTATTTGCAAAATCTTAATAAATGTGTCCTGGTTATTTCATGAGTTTTTTTTTTTTTTAATAAATCAGACAGAGTCTTATAACTCATTTACTGAACTTCATTCAATATTTTTGTTTATTGATAAGTGTCTTGGATTCCACTGACTTATTTATCCCCTCAGATAAAGGTATCTGCTGGAAGTTTTTCTAAGTAGATCAAAGGTTCTAAGGGGAAGCAAACGTTTCCAGGGAAGGCCAAGGGTTTCCAGGGAAAGCCAATGGTTTCCAGGGGAAGGCCAAGGATTTCCTTGGAAGGCCAAGAGTTTTCAGGAAAGACCAAGGGTTTCTACAGAAAGCCAAGGGTTTCCAATTAAAGTCAAGAGTTTCCAGTTAAAGTCAAGGGTTTCCTAGACACAGGTCAGAGCAAGAGGGAGACAGAGGAGAGAGATTTATAGATCTCCATGAGGAGGACAGAAGGTTAGGTTATCCTTTGGTATTGTTTTCCCTTGACAACGGACGTCATCCTTCGGGGATTAAAGGAAAAAGATTAGATTTTGGGCCCGAAGTAACTAGTTCATTGTGCACCTCATATCCATATCCATCTTGTGGACGATTGCGCAATAGCATATGGATACACAAAGGCCCTAGGAACTAGGTCCCCAGAAATTAACGTGAGTGCATCCTGATATATATTAACATTTATGCATTATTTGTTACGAACAAATTTAGGATATTTGCTGAAAATGTCTGGTATCTTACTTTTATTAATAAGATACACGGACATATCACATAGGCTATTGAACTGCCTTTATGTTACTCAGTAAGTGAACAGTCAAGCACATCGTGTTCAAGATGTGCATATACCTGACTGCCTGAAGTGCTTGTCAACAAGTCTAAGACTGGTTACTAAAACATCAGTCAGTTTACATTGAAGAACTGTTCGATAAACGAGCTTATCTACAAAGTTTTCATTTTATTATAGTGAGTTGTGGATCTACTCAGACTTCGAACCGAATTTCCGTGACATTGTTATTCATTATTCACTTCTCTCCTAATATTCCTTCTAATGCTTGACAAGGGCCAGGAGCTACGACTCGACCCCTGCAACCGCAAACAGGTGAATACAGATATGCCAAAGTTATATTCATCTTTCTTCCTACGAGGTATTTTGTGGCCTAATTTCAGAACTTGATCGTGAAAGGTGATTTAATGTGTGACGGAATGAGCAAGAATTGTACATTAAATCTTTTATCTCGGTTTTTTTTTTAAACTATTCTTCGGTTCTCAAATGAGCATGTTATTAGTCATTATGTGAGTCAAGTGATCAGTAATCACATAGAATCAGTAATGATCATGGAGTCAGGTTTGTTCTCGCAGGTTAACATTAGCACCATTATAATGGAAAATAATTCAGCTTGTAACGTTGAAGCCAAGTCGTTAAATTTAATGCCTAACTCATTTTCCTCCTCCTCCAATTTCTTCTTCTTCTCCTCCCCCTCCTCCTCCTCCTCCTTCTCCTCTTCCTCCTCCTCCTCCGCCTCCACTCCTCCTCCCACTCTTATCTACTGGTCAGGTTAGACTCGTTCCATAAAGCACAAACACCTGTTCTTTCTTCGAGTCAATATTTTACAAGCTGGAATTGTCTCTCATCCTGTTCTTATTTGGGCCCGAAATGCGTGCTTTATTCTGGTTTAAAGTTAGAACATGTTTGGCATTAAGATTTATATATATTTTTTTTTTTCAACAAGTCGGCCGTCTCCCACCGAGGCAGGGTGACCCAAAAAAAAAGAAAGAAAATCCCCAAAAAGAAAATACTTTCATCATCATTCAACACTTTCACCACACTCGCACATTATCACTGTTTTTGCAGAGGTGCTCAGAATACAACAGTCTAGAAGCATACACACATAAAGATACACAACATATCCCTCCAAACTGCCAATATCCCAAACCCCTCCTTTAAAGTGCAGGCATTGTACTTCCCATTTCCAGGACTCAAGTCCGACTATATGAAAATAACCGGTTTCCCTGAATCCCTTCACTAAATATTACCCTGCTCACACTCCAACAGATCGTCAGGTCCCAAGTACCATTCGTCTCCATTCACTCCTATCTAACACGCTCACGCACGCTTGCTGGAAGTCCAAGCCCCTTACCCACAAAACCTCCTTTACCCCCTCTCTCCAACCCTTTCGAGGACGACCCCTACCCCGCCTTCCTTCCCCTATAGATTTATATGCTTTCCATGTCATTCTACTTTGATCCATTCTCTCTAAATGACCAAACCACCTCAGCAACCCCTCTTCTGCCCTCTGACTAATACTTTTATTAACTCCACACCTTCTCCTAATTTCCACACTCCGAATTTTCTGCATAATATTTACACCACACATTGCCCTTAAACAGGACATCTCCACTGCCTCCAACCGTCTATATATATCTATATATATATATATATATATATATATATATATATATATATATATATATATATATATATATATATATATGCAAGGAATTCGCAAGAGCAGGCGAAATATACACAAACACTGATGTCTGGCTGAAGGAGACTCGAACCTACGAACCTTGGAACAAGGTACGCAGTGCTTTACCAATCTACCCACACTGGACCAATACCTTGGAGTCCAGCTTGCGCAAGCTGGACTCCAATAGAAATGACCCAAAATAGATGAATAATAGGCTCAAATATCTTTTAGGACAGAAAAAAAGGAATTTATTGGTGCATCAGAAGAGGTGAGGGTCATCTTATGAATCAGTAAAAAAAGGGGATAAGAAAAACTAAACAGGACTATGAAATTAGAGTTGCTAGGGAATCGAAAACTAACTCAAAGTTTTTTTCCAGGTTTAAAGAACAAAAGTTAGAGAAAATGTAAGTCCCTTTAAAAATAACTCTTTGGCATCTTACTGGCAAGGAGAATGAAATGTGCTCGATTTTTAATAATTATTTTCTCTCGGTTTTCACACAGCAAGACACTAACAATACCCCCAGTAATTAATTTTTATAGTGGGCCTTAAGAAGATAAATTATATAATATCACAGTCACTAGCAAAATTATTATGAAACAAGTAGACCGACTGAAACAAAATAAATCACCGGGTCCTGATGAGCTTTTTTTAAAGGGTTCTTAAGAAATGCAAAATGGAACTCTGAACCATTGACTAATAATTTAAATTTATTTCTTCAAACAGATATATTGTCTGATATGTGGAAGAAGGCCAATGTAATTCCTATTTTTAAAGCAGGAGGACAAGTCGTTACCGTCAAATTACTGACCAATATGCCTGACCTCAATTGTAGGCAAATTATCAGAGTCAGTTATGTCTGATAATATAAGAAGCTTTCTTGATAAACATAATTTGATTAATGTTACTCAGCATGGATTCACGAGGGCCGTTCCTACTTAACTAATTTAACTTTCTTCAGTAAAGCTTTTGAGGCCGTTGATCATGATAAAGAATTCGATATTGTTTATGTGGATTTTAGTAAGGCTTTTGATAGAGTACCACATCAGAGACTGTTAAAGAAAGTGGCAGTTCATGGTACTGAGGGAAAAGTGCTGTCATGGATCGAGTCATGGCTCACCAATAGGAAGCAGAGAGTGTGCATAAATGGAGTTAAGTCTGAGTGGGGATCTGTAACAAGTGGCGTTCCACAGGGATCAGTTTTAGGCCCGTTGTTGTTCATAATATATATCAATGACCTTGACGAGGAATTACTAGTGATATGAGCAAATTCGTTGATGACACGAAGATAGGTAGGATAATTGATTCAAACATAGATGTCACAGAACTTCAGGAGGATTTAGACAAACTCAATTCGTGGTCAGAAAAGTGGCAGATGCAGTTCAATGTGGATAAATGCAAAGTTCTAAAGCTTGGGAATGTTGATAACCCTAGCACATATCAGCTTAATAATGTAGAACTTAGCCATACAGACTGCAAAAAGGACTTGGGGGTTATGGTAAGCAGCAACCTTAAACCAAGACAGCAATGCCTAAGTGTACACAATAAGGCAAATAGATTACTGGGATTTATATCAAGAAGTGTAAGCAACAGAAGTCCAGCGATTATAAGATAGCTTTATACATCATTAGTAAGGCCTCACGTAGATTACTCAGCTCAGTTCTGGTCTCCATATTACAGAATACACATAAATTCGCTAGAAAACATTCAGCAACGAATAACAGAATTAATACATAACATTAGAAATCTTCCGTATGAAGAAAGATTGAAGGCCCTTAAGTTGCATTCACTTTTAAGACGAAGAATGAGGGGAGACATGATCGAAGTGTTAAAGTGGAAGATGGGTATTAACAAAGGGGATATAAATAAGGTCTTGAGGATATCTCTCCAAGAGAGAACCCGCAATAATGGATTCAAATCAGATAAACTTTGATTTAGAAAAGATATAGGAAAGTATTGGTTGGAAATAGGGTGGTTGATGAGCGGAACAGCCTGCCTAGTAGGGTTACTGAAGCTAAAACCTTGGGTAGTTTCAAATTTAGGTTGGATAAATACATGAGTGAGAGGGGTTGGATTTGAGTGGAACTTGCACATGAGCTAGTGGATTTATCAGAGCTTTTGTTAATAAGGTAGAACTAAAGTGGGTTGGGAAAATACGTATTCTGTTAGTGGGTTGAATTTGTGAATGACCTGCCCAGTGTGGGCAGGGCTTTGAAATGAACTGTAAACTGATCAGTGTAAAAAATAATGTTCTGCTGAGAGGAATGATGAACAGAGACACTTGTAGTTTAAGAATCCTTTATAAAGACGTTTCACTCATGAAAAAATATCACCTGAGAGCGAGACGTTGTCTCACTGAAAGATTCTTTTTTCTACGCGGATGGTTGTCTATATGCGAGTCTGTGACGCGAGAACGTTAGTTCCATTCCCGAGTTGGAAGAGCGAGCTGAAATCAGCAATGACAGCATCGTCCATATCTTCACTAGTACACGTAACTGCAAGCAGCGGCAGCGTGAAGCCCACATCTGTGTGTGTGTGTGTGTGTGTGTGTGTGTGTGTGTGTGTGTGTGTACTCACCTATTTGTACTCACCTATTTGTGGTTGCAGGGGTCGATTCATAGCTCCTGGCCCTGCCTCTTCGCTGATTGCTACTAGGTCCTCTCTCTCCCTGCCCCATGAGCTTTATCATACCTCGCCTTAAAACTATGTATGGTTCCCGCCTCCACTACGTCACTTTCTAGGCTATTCCACGGCTTGACTACTCTTATGACTGAAGAAATACTTCCTAACATCCCTTTGATTCATCTGAGTCTTCAACTTCCAATTGTGACCTCTTGTGTCTGTGTCCCTTCTCTGGAACATCCCGTCTTTGTCCACCTTGTCTATTCCGCGCAGTATTTTATATGTCGTTATCATGTCTTCCCTGACCCTCCTGTCCTCCAGTGTCGTCAGGCCGATTTCCCTCAACCTTTCTTCGTAGGACAATCCCCGTAGCTCTGGGACTAGTCTTGTTGCAAACCTTTGCATTTTCTCTAATTTCTTGACGTGCTTGACTAGGTGTGGATTCCAAACTGGTGCTGCATACTCCAGTATGGGCCTGACGTAAATGGTATACAGAGTCTTGAACGAATCCTTACTGAGGTATCGGAACGCTATCCGTAGGTTTGCCAGGCACCCGTATGCTGCAGCAGTTATCTGATTGATGTGCGCCTCAGGAGATATGCTCGGTGTTATACTCACCCCCAGATCTTTTTCCTTGAGTGAGGTTTGCAGTCTTTGGCCATCTAAACTATTTGTGTCTGCGGTCTTCTTTGCCCTTCCCCAATCTTCATGACTTTGCATTTGGCAGGGTTAAACTCAAAGAGCCAGTTGCTGGACCAGGCTTGTAGCCTGTCCAGTTCTCTTTGTAGTCCTGCCTGATTCTCATCCGATTTGATTCTTCTCATTAACTTCACATCATCTGCAAACAAGGACACATCTGAGTCTATCTCTTCCGTTATGTCGTTCGCATATACCAAGAACAGCACAGGTCCTAGGACTGATCCCTGTGGAACCCCGCTTGTCACAGGCGCCCACTCTGACACCTCGTCACGTACCATGACTCGTTGTTGCCTCCCTGTCAGGTATTCTCTGATCCATTGCAGTGCCTTTCCTGTTATGTGTGCCTGATCCTCTAGCTTGTGCAGTAACCTCTTGTGAGGAACTGTGTCGAAGGCCTTCTTGCAGTCCAAAAAAATACAGTCGATCCACCCCTCTCTCTCTTGTCTTACTTCTGTCACCTTGTCATAAAACTCTAGCAGGTTTGTGACACAGGATTTTCCTTCCCTGTAACCGTGTTGGTTGTCAATTATACACTTGTTTCTTTCTAGGTGGTCCACCACTCTCCTCCTGATGATCTTCTCCATGACCTTGCATACTATACACGTTAGTGATACAGGTCTGTAGTTTAGTGCCTCACGTCTGTCTCCCTTTTTAAAAATTGGGACTGCATTTGCCATCTTCCATACCTCGGGGAGTTGCCCAGTTTCAAATGATGTGTTGAAGATCTTTGTTAATGGCACACACAATATCTCTGCTCCCTCTTTAAGGACCCATGGAGAGATGTTGTCTGGTCCCACCGCCTTTGAGGTGTCAAGTTCGCATAGCAGCTTCTTCACCTCCTCCTTGGTTATATGTACCTCATCCAGCACTTGCTGGTGTACCCCCCCCTGTTCTAATTTCCTGGAGTCCTACTGGTTTCCATTGTAAATACTTCTTTAAATCTCGTGTTGAGCTCCTGACATACCTCTCGGCCGTTTCTTGTGAATTCCCCATCACCCTTCCTCAGTCTGATTACCTGGTCCTTGACTGTTGTTTTCCTTCTGATGTGGCTGTACAACAGCTTCGGGTCAGTCTTGACTTTCGATGCTATGTCATTTTCATATTGTCGCTGAGCCTCCCTTCTTATCTGTGCATATTCGTTTGTGGCTCTTCGGCTAATCTCTTTATTTTCCTGAGTTCTCTGTCTTCTGTACCTTTTCCATTCTCTAGTACACCTAGTTTTTGCCTCCCTACACCTTTGGGTGAACCAAGGACTCGTTCTGTTCTTCCCATTATTTCTGTTTCCCTTGGGAACAAACCTCTCCTCTGCCTCCTTGCATTTTGTTGCCACATAGCCCATCATTTCTTGTACTGGTTTTTCTGTCAGTTCCCTCTCCCACTGAATGTCTTGAAGGAAGTTCCTCATGCCTGAGTAGTTCCCCCTTTTGTAGTTTGGTTTTTCCCACCCTATTCCTGCTACTCTCTCCACTTGGAGCTCAACTATGTAGTCGAAGCACAGAACCACATGATCACTAGCTCCCAGGGGCCTTTCATACATAATATCCTCGATGTCCGAACTACTCAAGGTGAATACAAGGCCCAGTCTTGCTGGTTCATCCTCTCCTCTCTCTCTGGTAGTGTCTCTAACATGTTGATGCATGAGGTTTTCCAGTACCACATCCATCATCTTGGCTCTCCATGTTTCAGAACCCCCATGGGCTCCAGGTTTTCCCAGTCAATCTCCTTGTGATTGAAATCATCCATAACTAGTAACTTTGCTCCCCCCATGTGTGCTCTCCTGGTCACCTCGGCTAGTGTGTCGACCATTGCTCTGTTGCTCTCATCATATTCTTCTCTTGGCCTCCTGCAGTTCTGTGGTGGGTTGTACATTACTGCAATTATCACCTTATGTCCCTCAGACTGGATTGTTCCTACTAGGTAGTACCTTTCACCCGTGCCATCCATTCCTTCCATTTTCTCAAAACCCCACTGGTTTCTAATGAGCAGTGCAACTCCTCCTCCACCTCTCCTCCCTCTGTCTTTCCTGAGGATTTGATATC
>NC_091294.1:34511787-34536787 GCF_038502225.1 Cherax quadricarinatus | reverse complement strand
GCCTTGGTGGGGGCCTATATGGGGCTGTGGTGTAGGTGGGGTATGTGTTGATGGGGGTGGGGTCAGAATGCCCATAAGGGACAGCTGTTGGGGTGAGGTTTGTGATATGGGGGTTGGTGGCAGAGGGAACAGTGAGTGGGTTGGAGTATAGGTTGCTCAGTTGCGTTGGGAATGTCGCGGGTGGGGTCTTTTGGTGGGAGATTCTGTGGGGTGTGTTTGCCCTTCCTCCTGTGTCTGGGTCCTGCTCATTTTCATTGCTTCTCGTTCCTCCTTGCGTCTCTGTACCCTCTCTTTCAGTGTAGTCCTTTCTTCTTGTGTTCTGTCGCGGTCGAGGTATACTCTCTGGTACCCCTCTTTGTCTCTCAGTCTTGCTTTCTCTTGCAGAATCCTGATTCGAACTGATTCTTCCTTGAAAGTTACTCTGACAGGCCGTATCCTTCCACTCGCAAACCACCCAATTCTCTGAAAATTTGTCACCTGGGTCATATTGCCCTCCCCTATTGTTTTCATGATGCCTTCAATCATTTTTTTCTCCTCCTGTTTTATTTCTTCAAAGTTGGCCCCCTTGGCTTCTTGGAGCCCGTACACAAAAACTGACCTCGCCCTTTCCTCCTCCCACTGAGTCTCCATCTGCTTCCTCTGAGGCATTTTGTTTCCTTCCATTGACATGTTCTTGCCTTCAGTCCCTGTCATATCTGAAACATCTATTCTTAGTGGACTGTCTTTCCTGGCCAGCTGTCCCTTGCTACTGCAGTTGGCTGTTAGAACCTCTGCATATAACAAACCTTCATTTTCTTCGGACCTGTCGCTTGATCTTAGTGTGCTCATCGTCTTTTCCCTGGCCCCACGTGGGTCTGATAGGTCCTTCGTGTACGGCATGTCTCCGTTGTTGCTTACCATCCCCTTGTCTGCGCCTGACTCTGAATTTCCATCATTGTCTTCAGACCTGTCGTTTGATCTCAGTGTGCTCGTCGTCTTTTCCCTGGCCCCACGTGGGTCTGATAGGGCCTTCCTGTACGGCATGTCTCCGTGGGTGTGTGTGTGGGTGTGTGTGTGTGTGTGTGTGTGTGTGTGTGTGTGTACTCACCTAGTTGTGGTTGCAGGGGTCGATTCATAGCTCCTGGCCCCGCCTCTTCACTGGCCACTACTAGGTCACTCTCCCGTCACCATGAACTTTATCATACCTCTTCTTAAAGCTATGAATGGATCCTGCCTCCACTACATCGCTTCCCAAACTATTCCACTTCTTGACTACTCTGTGACTGAAGAAATACTTCCTAACATCCCTGTGATTCATCTGTGTCTTTAACTTCCAACTGTGTCCCCTTGTTGCTGTGTCCCATCTCTGGAACATTCTGTCTCTGTCCACCTTGTCAATTCCTCTCGGTATTTTATATGTGGTTATCATGTCCCCCCTATCTCTCCTATCCTCCAGTGTCGTCAGTTCGATTTCCCTTAACCTCTCCTCGTAGGACATACCCCTTAGCTCTGGGACTAGTCTTGTTCCATACCTTTGCACTTTCTCAAGTTTCTTTACGTGCTTGGCTAGATGTGGGTTCCAAACTGGTGCCGCATACTCCAATATGGGTCTAACGTACACGGTGCACAGGGTCCTGAACGATTCTTTATTAAGATGGCGGAATACTGCTCTTAGGTTTGCTAGGCGCCCATATGCTGCAGCAGTTATTTGGTTGATGTGCGCTTCAGGAGATGTGCCTGGTATTATACACATCCCAAGATCCTTTTTCTTGAGCTAGGTTTGTAGTCTCTGGCCCACTAGACTGTACTCTGTCTGCGGTCTTCTTTGCCCTTCCCCAATCTTCATGACTTTGCACTTGGTGAGGTTGAACTCCAGGAGCCAATTGCTGGACCAGGCCTGCAGTCTGTCCAGATCCCTTTGTAGCTCTGCCTGGTCCTCGTCCAGTTGAATTCTTCTCATCAACTTCACATCAGCTGTAAATAGGGACACTTCAGTGTCTATTCCTTCCTTCATGTCGTTCACAAATACCAGTCCTAGGACTGACCCCTGTGGAACCCCGTACGTCACAGGCGCCTACTCTGACACCTCGCCTCGTACCATGACTCGCTGCTGTCTTCCTGACAGGTATTCCTTGATCCATTGTAGTGCCTTCCCTGTTATCCCTGCCTGATCCTCCAGTTTTTGCACTAATCTCTTGTGTGGACCTGAGTCAAACGCTTTCTTACAGTCCAAGAAAATGCAATCTACCCACCCCTGTCTCTCTTGTCTTACTGCTGTCACCATGTCATAGAACTCCAGTAGGTTTGTGACATAGGATTTCCCGTCCCTGAAACCGTGTTGGCTGTTGTTGATAAGCTCATTTCTTTCTAGGTGTTCCACCACTCTTCTGATAATCTTCTCCGTGACTTTGCATACTATACATGTCAATGACACTGGTCTATAGTTTAGTGCTTCTTGTCTATCTTAAAAAAAAAACTGGGACTACATTTGCTGTCTTCCATGCCTCAGGCAATCTCCCTGTTTCAATAGATGTGTTAAATATTGTTGTTAGGGGTACACATAGCGCCTCTGCTCCCTCTCTCAGGACCCATGGAGAGATTTTATCTGTCCCCATCGCTTTTGAGGTGTCTAGCTCGCTCGGCAGCCTCTTCACTTATTCCTCAGTTGTATGTATTATGTCCAACACTTGGTGGTATGCCCCACCTCTCTGTCTTTCTGGAGTCCCTTCTGTCTCCTCTGTGAACACTTCTTTGAATCTCATGTTGAGCTCCTCTCATACTTCTCGGTCGTTTCTTGCGATCTCTCCTCCTTCCTTCCTGATTACCTGGTCCTTGACTGTTGTTTTCCTCCTGATATGGCTGTACAACAGCTTTGGGTCTGATTTGGCTTTCGCTGCTATGTCATTTTCGCATTGTCGTTGGGCCTCCCTTCTTACCTGCGCAGAGTCATTTCTGGTGTGTGTGTGTGTACTCACCTATTTGTACTCACCTATTTGTGGTTGCAGGGGTCGAGTCCTAGCTCCTGGCCCCGCCTCTTCACCGGTTGCTACTGGGCCCTCTCTCTCCCCGCTCCATGAGCTTTATCAAACCTCGTCTTAAAACTGTGTATGGTTCCTGCCTCCACTACGTCATTTTCTAGGCTATTCCACTGCCTTACAACTCTATGACTGAAGAAATACTTCCTACTATCTCTCTGACTCATTTGTGTCTTCAACTTCCAATTGTGGCCTCTTGTTTCTGTGTCCCCTCCCTGGAACATCCTGGCTTTGTCCACCTTGTCTATTCCACGCAGTATTTTATATGTCGTTATCATGTCTCCCCTGACCCTCCTGTCCTCCAGTGTCGTCAGGCCGATTTCCCTTAATCTTTCTTCATAGGACATTCCCCTTAGCTCTGGAACTAACCTTGTCGCAAACCTTTGTACTTTCTCTAGTTTCTTGACGTGCTTTATCAAGTGCGGGTTCCAAACAGGTGCTGCATACTCCAGTATGGGCCTGACATACACGGTGTACAGTGTCTTGAATGATTCCTTACTAAGGTATCGGAATGCTGTTCTCAGGTTTGCCAGGCGCCCATATGCTGCAGCAGTTATCTGATTGATGTGTGCTTCCGGAGACATGCTCGGTGTTATACTCACCCCAAGATCTTTCTCCTTGAGTGAGGTTTGCAGTCTTTGGCCACCTAGCCTATACTCTGTCTGTGGTCTTCTGTGCCCTTCCCCTATCTTCATGACTTTGCATTTGGCAGGATTAAATTCGAGAAGCCATTTGCTGGACCAGGTGTCCAGTCTGTCCAGGTCTCTTTGAAGTCCTGCCTGATCTTCATCAGATTTAATTCTCCTCATTAACTTCACATCATCTGCAAACAGGGACACTTCTGAATCCAACCCTTCCGTCATGTCGTTCACATATACCAAAAATAGCACTGGTCCTAGGACCGACCCCTGTGGGACCCCGCTCGTCACAGGTGCCCACTGTGATACATCATTACGTACCATGACTCGTTGTTGCCTCCCTGTCAGGTATTCTCTGATCCATTGCAGTGCCCTTCCTGTTATATGCGCCTGATGCTCTAGCTTCTGCACTAATCTCTTGTGAGGAACTGTGTCAAAGGCCTTCTTGCAGTCCAAGAAGATGCAATCAACCCACCCCTCTCTCTCTTGTCTTACTTCTGTTATTTTATCGTAAAACTCCAGAAGGTTTGTGACACAGGATTTGCCTTCCGTGAATCCGTGCTGGTTGGCATTTATACTCCTGTTCCGTTCCAGGTGCTCCACCACTCTCCTCCTGATAATCTTCTCCATAATTTTGCATACTATACACGTCAATGACACAGGTCTATAGTTTAGTGCCTCTTTTCTGTCTCCTTTTTTATAAATGGGAACTACATTTGCCGTCTTCCATACCTCAGGTAGTTGCCCAGTTTCCAGGGATGTGTTGAAGATTGTGGCAAGTGGCACGCACAACATATCTGCTCCCTCTCTAAGGACCCACGGGGAGATGTTGTCCGGTCCCATTGCCTTTGAGGTATCGATGTCCCTTAGCAGTTTCTTCACCTCCTCCTCATCTGTATGTATGTCGTCCAACACTTGTTGGTGTATTCCTTGCTGGTGTCCCCATCTGGTCTGTCCCCCCAGAGTCCTTCCTGTCTCTACTGTAAATACTTCCTTAAATCTCGTGTTGAGCTCCTCACATACCTCTTGATCGTTTCTTGTGAGTTCTCCACCTTCTTTCCTCAGCCTTATAACCTGGTCCTTGACTGTTGTCTTCCTCCTAATGTGGCTATACAACAGTTTCGGGTCAGATTTGACTTTCGATGCTATGTCATTTTCATACTGTCGCTGGGCCTCCCTCCTTATCTGTGCATACTCGTTTCTGGCTCTTCTACTAATCTCCTTGTTTTCCTGGGTCCTATGCCTCCTGTACCTTTTCCATTTTCTGTTGCACTTAGTTTTTGCCTCCCTACACCTTCGGGTAAACCAAGGACTCGTTTTGGTCTTCCTATTATTTCTGTTTCCCTTGGGAACAAAACTTTCCTCTGCCTCCTTGCACTTTGTTGCCACATATTCCATCATCTCGTTTACTGATTTTCCTACCATTTCTCTGTCCCACTGAACCTCCTGCAGGAAGTTTCTCATACCTGTGTAGTCCCCCCTTTTATAGTTTGGCCTGTCCCCTTCAGTTCCTGTTACCTTCTCCACTTGTAACTCTACTATATAGTCAAAACTCAGCACCACATGATCGCTAGCTCCAAGGGGCCTCTCGTAAGTGATGTCCTCAATGTCCGAACTGCTCAGGGTGAACACAAGATCCAGTCTTGCTGGCTCATCCTCCCCTCTCTCTCTGGTTGTGTCCCTGACATGTTGATGCATGAGGTTTTCAAGTACCACATCCATCATCTTGGCTCTCCATGTTTCGGGACCCCCATGTGGCTCCAGGTTTTCCCAGTCGATCTCCCTGTGGTTGAAATCGCCCATTACCAGTAACTTTGCTCTGCTCGAGTGAGCTCTTCTTGCCACCTCAGCCAGTGTGTCCATCATCACCCTGTTGTTTTCTTCGTACTCCTCTCTTGGCCTCCTGCAGTTCTGTGGTGGGTTATACATCACTCCAATGACTACTTTATGTTCTCCGGACTGAATTATACCTACAATGTAGTCTCTTTCTCCAATCATGTCCATGCCTTCCATTTCCTCAAATCCCCATCGGTGTTTTATGAGCAGTGCAACCCCTCCTCCCCCTCTACTCCTTCTATCTTTCCTCAGGATCTGATATCCTGTTGGGAAGATTGTGTCTGTTATTGTCTCAGCGAGTTTTGTTTCTGTGACTGCTATGATGTCTGGGGATTTTTCACTGAATCTTTCATTCCACTCCTCATGTTTATTCGTTATTCCATCCGCGTTTGTGTACCAAACCTTTAGTTTCTTTTCTATCATTGTGGTCATGCAAGAATATTGGGGTTGGGGGAGGGAGAGCCTTGGTGGGGACCTATATGGGGCTGTGGTGTAGGTGGGGTTTGTGTTGATGGGGGTGGGGTCAGAATGCCCATAAGGGACAGCTGTTGGGGTGAGGTTTGTGATATGGGGGTTGGTGGTAGAGGGAACAGTGAGTGGGTTGTAGTATAGGTTGCTCACTCACTGTTCCCTCTACCACCAACCCCCATATCACAAACCTCACCCCAACAGCTGTCCCTTATGTGTGTGTGTGTGTATGTGTGTGTGTGTGTGTGTGTGTGTGTGTGTGTGTGTGTGTGTGTGTGTGTGTGTGTGTGTGTGTGTGTGTGTGTATTAACTTAATACCCTTTATCGTGTTTGGCCGGAAAAATTCGGTATTAATTACGTGTTTTGGGGGCGTGTCATACTTCGTGCCCCGCGCGGCCAGCTTCCCGTTCTTTAGTTCCAACCAATCACAAGCCTTCCCTGAGTCTCTTCAGCTAAGTACAGTTCGCTTCTGCCGCCTTCCCATTGGTTGAGAGATCAAAATATAAACACTGGTGGCTTGGCTCCGCCCACACACGCATTTTTCCCTCCACCCTTACTAATCTACTCTTGGATTATACATTCTACAATGTCGGTAAGTACTGATTGTTGTGTTTAGTGCTTACATGAATAGTTTAGGCATATTTTGATATATACCTAAAGTCCGTGTGAAGCATAATATGAGTGTAGCATGCAGTTGAAAAAAGTGCAAACATTTTATACCGAATTATTTCGGTCTTGCACGAGTTTCCGGGAATGTCCAATTTTAGTCAAATAAATATTTATAAAAAAAATTCAATTGCATATATGAACTCTGTAGTGGTCTGGATCTATACAGGAGGTTTCTATTGTCCTTCCAGATCAATGAGAAGTTGTTTTATGGGGAGCAGTCCACCAGCAGGTCGAGGTATGTCTGCGTTTCTGAAGAGAGTGACTCAGAAGCAGAGGTAGATGAACCAGAATTGCTGGATAGTGGTGATGAATACTTGCCACCGGATGCACAGGTGTCAAGTGATGATGAGGAGGAAGAAAGGCCAGCCAAAAAACAGAAATTAGTGAAGAAAAAGTAAGGTATTACGATTGCAACTATTGCAGCCACTCGAAGAAATTGGTCACATCCTCATTCCAGTGTTCTGTATGCAAAGTAAATCTGGATAAAGAGTGATAGAAATTGCTTCAGCGACTACCATACCATCAATTAGCAATATAGAATAATTGGTCATCCAAATGAATCTCAGGAATATAGGGATTGAAAGTTGCATCCCTTTGCAATTTGTCATTGTTGAGATTTGCTTCCTTTTTATATTTTTGTAACAATTAAAAAATGTTTTGATTCAAGTTCCATTTATGTTTTTTATATTGTCTGTTTGTATATTAAATTTAAAAAATTGTTTTGGTGTGTTTTATTAACAATTGCAAGTTTTGCAACATAAAATTTTTTAATCCCTTTGTCGGGCGCAGCCGGATATTTTCGGTCTCCGGAGATTAGCAATTGCTCGAAAACTAACCATCAGAAATCAATTTATATGGGATCATTGAACTTGTATTGAGTTACTCTATCCACCATAGGGAGTTCAGTTCGAATTTCAAATTTTCGGACCCCTTGCCTGATGAAGGGTTGCAAGGGTTGAGTCACAACTCCTGGCCCCGCCTCTTCACTGTCACTACTTAGGTCACTTTCCCTGTTCCGTGAGCTTTACCATACCTTTTCTTAAAGCTATGTATGGTTCCTGCCTCCACTATATCACTTTCTAGACTCATCCACTTCCTGTGTGTGTATGTGTGTGTGTGTGTGTGTGTGTGTGTGTGTGTGTGTGTGTGTGTGTGTGTGTGTGTGTGTGTGTGTGTGTGTGTGTGTGTGTGTGTGTGTGAAAGCTTGAGAGAGTCCAGAAGGAGTTTGCTACCAGGCGAGATTCTTAGATAAAGAGCCCAACCTATGTAGACACGTCTCTCTCAAGAATATGTGTACCGAGTGGTGTATGTCTCTCTGCGTATCTTTTAATCCCTATTTCAGGGATTAAAATATTCTAGATTGGTAGTAAGGTGACGTGCAGCCTTGATGACCCTCGTGTAGTTGATAGACTTTAAAACCCAGTTCACCCACCAACAATATACACACTGCATGAACTAAATCTTTCTAACTTACACATACTGGATATGTACAACATTTTGCAAGGACCTTATCAAGGGCACTTGATTCAAGGAACAATAGCTGCACTCATTTTCCTAGGATCAAGCCTAATTTTTCGAGAGCTTTATAACCTTGACATGTTTATCACCTGCTCATGAATTTAATTTTAATAATAATAATAATAATAAGAATAATAATAATAATAATAATTATTATTATTATTATTATTATTATTATTATTATTATTATTATTATTATTATTATTATTATTATTATTATTATTATTATTATTATTATTATTAAATTTAAGAACATAAGACGAAATGATCACTGCAAAGGTCTTCTAACTAGTACCAGATCTGCGTTACTCTCACTCAACTAATCCCACAAGAATATAAGAAAGAAAGAGCACTGCAGCAGGCCTACTGACCCATGCCATGCAGGTCCAACTTAATACTCACTCCACTCAAATATCTAACTCTTCGTCAAAATCAACCCCTGTGTCAGCCTGAAACTTTTTTTTCGCAGTTTATTAAACTGATGTTCGTCTCTTCAGTTGTTTGTTTACGTCGTACTTCAGTTTTTACGCTCTGTTCCCTGCCGGAAGAACTCGCTGCCCAGGCTCACCTAGCAGTAAAGAGATGTTTATGTTAGGTGAAAGGAAGCATGTACGACTAATGTGATGTAGTAGTAGCAGTAGCAATAATAGTAGACGACCCCAAAACAGGCATGAAAGTCACCTCTGTAAAAGACAAAGAAAAATTGCAGGAAGATATAATCAGGGTTTTCCAGTGGACAGTGGAAAACAACATGACGTTCAATGGTGGTAAATTTCAGCTGCTTACATATGGAAAGAATGAGGAACTCAAAATGGACGCTATGTATAAACCCCAAGAGGATCGTCATATAGAACGAAAGGAATATGTGAAAGACCTGAGAGTTATTATGTCGGTTCGCCTTTCTTTCAATGAACTCAGTAAGGCAGATGTCAAAGCAGCCAGGAAGATGATAGAATGGATAATGGGAACTTTGAAAAAAGGAAAATAGTGACAATGGTGATATTTTCAAATTGCTCGTACACTCTAGTTTCGAATATTGCTCAATATTTACGGCCTCGCTCAAGGCAGGAGAGATTTCAGAGCTGGATCACCTTTGGTATCTCTCATTTACGGCTCGCATAGAGCCAATAAAGCATTTAAATTAATGGGAACGCCTCTAAATTCCAAATATGTTCTCAGTGGAACGTAAAAGAGAGATACATGATAAAATACACTTGATAAGAAACACTTGAAGGTCTAGTCAGAAATCTGCACACTGCAATGACAACGTATTGGAGTGAGAGATATGGGATGGAAGAGCAAAAATAAACCCAGTGAAAAGTAGGAGCGCCGTGGGCGAAATAAGAGAACATTATATCCACATCCGTGGTCCCAGATTATTCAACATCTTACCAGAATAGTATATCAAACACTGCTGGGACAAATGCAGAAATCTTCAAGAGGAAACTGGGCAAGTATCTCCACCAGGTTCCAGATCAACCAGGCTGTGATAGATATGTGGGCCAGCGGGCAGCCAGCAGCAACACCCTGGGTAACCAGGTATGCACCAGAGGAGTCTGGTTCAAGGGCCAGAGGAGTCTGGTTCAAGGGCCAGAGGAGTCTGGTTCAAGGGCCAGAGGAGTCTGGTTCAAGGGCCAGAGGAGTCTGGTTCAAGGGCCAGAGGAGTCTGGTTCAAGGGCCAGAGGAGTCTGGTTCAAAGGTAGGGAAAAATAAGATGAAGAATTGGCAGCAACTCACGGCTGCTATGTGATGTCAGGGTAAACTTTTTCGAGGTTAACTATTGCTAATACTTCAGAGAAGAGGAAGCTGCCTTTGTCCTGTTTAACAGTACCCAAAACAGTGATTAAATATGATTCAAGGCATATACGTCTGCAGAAATATGATTCTTTCACTAGTCTGGCGCCGCTTAAATCTCATCGGTTACATCAGGTATAGGTAGTGCACAACACAAACTTGCCGGAGTTCTCAGCAAACAATTACCTGCCTCCTGGAAACATCAACACCGCTCATCTAAAGCTCACTCAGGTAACCTCCTTAACGACCCCAGAGACCTTTATGTCCGGAACAAGATACTAAGTAGTTTGGGTATTACTTCCCTGCTCACAAAGGTACCCACCACACAAATAATTGACCTTTTCGCCGACGTGAAGTCGATCAGGACCTTTTAATCTAGAACAACACATGTGTGCAACACAGGAAATCCACAAATATTCCTAGGAGTTAGTCGACTGTTGTGGGTGGCTTTCTCTTGCTGCATGAAAGGATTCCAGAGAAAATAAGGCACATTTCTTGACTTTCTTGGGTTATCCAAGGTTACTAGCCTTCCGGGGCTTACTAATCAGCATATATATATAAATATATATATATATATATATATATATATATATATATATATATATATATATATATATATATATATATGTCTATATATATATATATATATATATATATATATATATATATATATATATATATATATATATATATATATATATATATGTCGTGCCGAATATGTAAAACTGGTCAATTAGCAAGAACTCATTTAAAATTAAGTCCGTTCTAAAATTTTCTCTTATACGTTTAAAGATATATTTATTTCATTAATGTTAATGTAAAAATTTTTAATTTTGGACCAAAAGAATCTTAGAAAACTTACCTAACCTTATTATAAAAAGAATAATTTATTTTAGCTTAACCCAACTAAATATATTTTAGATTTGTTTACAGTAATTTAATACTAAACAAACACAGTGAAATATATTTTTTTCGTTATGTTCAGAATGATTTTGGCGAAATTATTGCATACACAAATTTTCACTTGTCCTATATGGCAAGATGAACGTTGCTATTTAAGCCAAGATCTCAAATTCTGCCTATTCGGCACGACATATATATATATATATATATATATATATATATATATATATATATATATTTATATATACATATATATATAATATGTGTGTATGACCAAGACAAGCCACGGCGGGGGGAGGGATATGGAAATCTTCAGCTCAAGATCTTTAACACGTCTCCGTGCATCATCAGGAGCTATAAAATTTTCTGACTGGGAGTGGCTGGCATCACCATGCTACCTTACTCTGAAGAAATTTCCCGTCATTCCACCTGTTGCTGTTCTTGCAACATTGTATAGCTTCTGAAGACGCACGAAAACATGTGAAAGACTTCGACCTGAAGAGTTCCATCCCCCCGTGGCTTGTCTTGCATTATTAGGATTGCCTGTCTGCGATTATATATATATATCTATCTATATATATATATATATATATATATATATATATATATATATATATATATATATATATATATATATATATATATATATATATATATATATATATATATATATATATATACAGTGAAACATATAAGTGAACAGTATTTAGATAAGGCTAAAGAGGTCTTTGTGGCATTTATGGATTTGGAAAAGGCGTATGACAGGGTGGATAGGGGGGCAATGTGGCAGATGTTGCAAGTGTATGGTGTAGGAGGTAGGTTACTGAAAGCAGTGAAGAGTTTTTACGAGGATAGTGAGGCTCAAGTTAGAGTATGTAGGAAAGAGGGAAATTTTTTCCCAGTAAAAGTAGGCCTTAGACAAGGATGTGTGATGTCACCGTGGTTGTTTAATATATTTATAGATGGGGTTGTAAGAGAAGTAAATGCGAGGGTCTTGGCAAGAGGCGTGGAGTTAAAAGATAAAGAATCACACACAAAGTGGGAGTTGTCACAGCTGCTCTTTGCTGATGACACTGTGCTCTTGGGAGATTCTGAAGAGAAGCTGCAGAGATTGGTGGATGAATTTGGTAGGGTGTGCAAAAGAAGAAAATTAAAGGTGAATACAGGAAAGAGTAAGGTTATGAGGATAACAAAAAGATTAGATGATGAAAGATTGAATATCAGATTGGAGGGAGAGAGTATGGAGGAGATGAACGTATTCAGATATTTGGGAGTGGACGTGTCAGCGGATGGGTCTATGAAAGATGAGGTGAATCATAGAATTGATGAGGGAAAAAGAGTGAGTGGTGCACTTAGGAGTCTGTGGAGACAAAGAACTTTGTCCTTGGAGGCAAAGAGGGGAATGTATGAGAGTATAGTTTTACCAACGCTCTTATATGGGTGTGAAGCGTGGGTGATGAATGTTGCAGCGAGGAGAAGGCTGGAGGCAGTGGAGATGTCATGTCTGAGGGCAATGTGTGGTGTGAATATAATGCAGAGAATTCGTAGTTTGGAAGTTAGGAGGAGGTGCGGGATTACCAAAACTGTTGTCCAGAGGGCTGAGGAAGGGTTGTTGAGGTGGTTCGGACATGTAGAGAGAATGGAGCGAAACAGAATGACTTCAAGAGTGTATCAGTCTGTAGTGGAAGGAAGGCGGGGTAGGGGTCGGCCTAGGAAGGGTTGGAGGGAGGGGGTAAAGGAGGTTTTGTGTGCGAGGGGCTTGGACTTCCAGCAGGCATGCGAGAGCGTGTTTGATAGGAGTGAATGGAGACAAATGGTTTTTAATACTTGACGTGCTGTTGGAGTGTGAGCAAAGTAACATTTGTGAAGGGATTCAGGGAAACCGGCAGGCCGGACTTGAGTCCTGGAGATGGGAAGTACAGTGCCTGCACTCTGAAGGAGGGGTGTTAGTGTTGCAGTTTAAAAACTGTAGTGTAAAGCACCCTTCTGGCAAGACAGTGATGGAGTGAATGATGGTGAAAGTTTTTCTTTTTCGGGCCACCCTGCCTTGGTGGGAATCGGCCAGTGTGATAAATATATATATATATATTTGGTTGGTAGACAGCAACCACCCAGGGAAGTACTACCGTCCTGCCAGATGACTGTGAAACAAAAACCTGTAACTGTCTTGCATGATGGTAGGATTGCTGGTTTCTTTTTCTGTCTCATAAACACGCTAAGATAACAGGGATATCTTGCTACTCCTACTTACACTTTGGTCACACTTCACAAACACGCACATGCATATATATATATACATACATCTAGGTTTTTCTCCTTTTTCTAAATAGCTCTTGTTCTTTTTTATTTCTTCTATTGTCCATGGGGAAGTGGAAAAGAATCTTTCCTCCGTAAGCCATGCGTGTCGTATGAGGCGACTAAAATGCCGGGAGCAATGGGCTAGTAACCCCTTCTCCTGTATACAATTACTAAAAAAGAGAAGAAGAAAAACTTTATAAAACTGGGTTGCTTAAATGTGCGTGGATGTAGTGCGGATGACAAGAAACAGATGATTGCTGATGTTATGAATGAAAAGAAGTTGGATGTCCTGGCCCTAAGCGAAACAAAGCTGAAGGGGGTAGGAGAGTTTCAGTGGGGGGAAATAAATGGGATTAAATCTGGAGTATCTGAGAGAGTTAGAGCAAAGGAAGGGGTAGCAGTAATGTTAAATGATCAGTTATGGAAGGAGAAAAGAGAATATGAATGTGTAAATTCAAGAATTATGTGGATTAAAGTAAAGGTTGGATGCGAGAAGTGGGTCATAATAAGCGTGTATGCACCTGGAGAAGAGAGGAATGCAGAGGAGAGAGAGAGATTTTGGGAGATGTTAAGTGAATGTATAGGAGCCTTTGAACCAAGTGAGAGAGTAATTGTGGTAGGGGACTTGAATGCTAAAGTAGGAGAAACTTTTAGAGAGGGTGTGGTAGGTAAGTTTGGGGTGCCAGGTGTAAATGATAATGGGAGCCCTTTGATTGAACTTTGTATAGAAAGGGGTTTAGTTATAGGTAATACATATTTTAAGAAAAAGAGGATAAATAAGTATACACGATATGATGTAGGGCGAAATGACAGTAGTTTGTTGGATTATGTATTGGTAGATAAAAGACTGTTGAGTAGACTTCAGGATGTACATGTTTATAGAGGGGCCACAGATATATCAGATCACTTTCTAGTTGTAGCTACACTGAGAGTAAAAGGTAGATGGGATACAAGGAGAATAGAAGCATCAGGGAAGAGAGAGGTGAAGGTTTATAAACTAAAAGAGGAGGCAGT
Source organism: Cherax quadricarinatus (assembly GCF_038502225.1). Lineage (NCBI taxonomy): Eukaryota > Metazoa > Arthropoda > Malacostraca > Decapoda > Parastacidae > Cherax > Cherax quadricarinatus. The sequence goes on along the minus strand of NC_091294.1, from coordinate 34,522,635 downwards.
TAGGGTAAGATATAAACAGCTATTGGAGGATAGATGGGCTAATGAGAGCATAGGCAATGGGGTCGAAGAGGTATGGGGTAGGTTTAAAAATGTAGTGTTAGAGTGTTCAGCAGAAGTTTGTGGTTACAGGAAAGTGGGTGCAGGAGGGAAGAGGAGCGATTGGTGGAATGATGATGTAAAGAGAGTAGTAAGGGAGAAAAAGTTAGCATATGAGAAGTTTTTACAAAGTAGAAGTGATGCAAGGAGGGAAGAGTATATGGAGAAAAAGAGAGAAGTTAAGAGAGTGGTGAAGCAATGTAAAAAGAGAGCAAATGAGAGAGTGGGTGAGATGTTATCAACAAATTTTGTTGAAAATAAGAAAAAGTTTTGGAGTGAGATTAACAAGTTAAGAAAGCCTAGAGAACAAATGGATTTGTCAGTTAAAAATAGGAGAGGAGAGTTATTAAATGGAGAGTTAGAGGTATTGGGAAGATGGAAGGAATATTTTGAGGAATTGTTAAATGTTGATGAAGATAGGGAAGCTGTGATTTCGTGTATAGGGCAAGGAGGAATAACATCTTGTAGGAGTGAGGAAGAGCCAGTTGTGAGTGTGGGGGAAGTTCGTGAGGCAGTAGGTAAAATGAAAGGGGGTAAGGCAGCCGGGATTGATGGGATAAAGATAGAAATGTTAAAAGCAGGTGGGGATATAGTTTTGGAGTGGTTGGTGCAATTATTTAATAAATGTATGGAAGAGGGTAAGGTACCTAGGGATTGGCAGAGAGCATGCATAGTTCCTTTGTATAAAGGCAAAGGGGATAAAAGAGAGTGCAAAAATTATAGGGGGATAAGTCTGTTGAGTGTACCTGGTAAAGTGTATGGTAGAGTTATAATTGAAAGAATTAAGAGTAAGACAGAGAATAGGATAGCAGATGAACAAGGAGGCTTTAGGAAAGGTAGGGGGTGTGTGGACCAGGTGTTTACAGTGAAACATATAAGTGAACAGTATTTAGATAAGGCTAAAGAGGTCTTTGTGGCATTTATGGATTTGGAAAAGGCGTATGACAGGGTGGATAGGGGGGCAATGTGGCAGATGTTGCAAGTGTATGGTGTAGGAGGTAGGTTACTGAAAGCAGTGAAGAGTTTTTACGAGGATAGTGAGGCTCAAGTTAGAGTATGTAGGAAAGAGGGAAATTTTTTCCCAGTAAAAGTAGGCCTTAGACAAGGATGTGTGATGTCACCGTGGTTGTTTAATATATTTATAGATGGGGTTGTAAGAGAAGTAAATGCGAGGGTCTTGGCAAGAGGCGTGGAGTTAAAAGATAAAGAATCACACACAAAGTGGGAGTTGTCACAGCTGCTCTTTGCTGATGACACTGTGCTCTTGGGAGATTCTGAAGAGAAGTTGCAGAGATTGGTGGATGAATTTGGTAGGGTGTGCAAAAGAAGAAAATTAAAGGTGAATACAGGAAAGAGTAAGGTTATGAGGATAACAAAAAGATTAGGTGATGAAAGATTGAATATCAGATTGGAGGGAGAGAGTATGGAGGAGGTGAACGTATTCAGATATTTGGGAGTGGACGTGTCAGCGGATGGGTCTATGAAAGATGAGGTGAATCATAGAATTGATGAGGGAAAAAGAGTGAGTGGTGCACTTAGGAGTCTGTGGAGACAAAGAACTTTGTCCTTGGAGGCAAAGAGGGGAATGTATGAGAGTATAGTTTTACCAACGCTCTTATATGGGTGTGAAGCGTGGGTGATGAATGTTGCAGCGAGGAGAAGGCTGGAGGCAGTGGAGATGTCATGTCTGAGGGCAATGTGTGGTGTGAATATAATGCAGAGAATTCGTAGTTTGGAAGTTAGGAGGAGGTGCGGGATTACCAAAACTGTTGTCCAGAGGGCTGAGGAAGGGTTGTTGAGGTGGTTCGGACATGTAGAGAGAATGGAGCGAAACAGAATGACTTCAAGAGTGTATCAGTCTGTAGTGGAAGGAAGGCGGGGTAGGGGTCGGCCTAGGAAGGGTTGGAGGGAGGGGGTAAAGGAGGTTTTGTGTGCGAGGGGCTTGGACTTCCAGCAGGCATGCGTGAGCGTGTTTGATAGGAGTGAATGGAGACAAATGGTTTTTAATACTTGACGTGCTGTTGGAGTGTGAGCAAAGTAACATTTATGAAGGGATTCAGGGAAACCGGCAGGCCGGACTTGAGTCCTGGAGATGGGAAGTACAGTGCCTGCACTCTGAAGGAGGGGTGTTAATGTTGCAGTTTAAAAACTGTAGTGTAAAGCACCCTTCTGGCAAGACAGTGATGGAGTGAATGATGGTGAAAGTTTTTCTTTTTCGGGCCACCCTGCCTTGGTGGGAATCGGCCGGTGTGATAATAAAAAAATAAATAAAAATATATATATATGGGAGTAGTAATGTCTGAGGATCTCACTTTCAAGGATCACAACAGTGCCACGATCGCACGTTCAAAGAAAATGATAGGATGGATAATGAGAACGTTCAAAACGAGAGATGCCAAGCCCATGATGATCCTTTTCAAATCACTTGTTCTCTCTAGGCTGGAATACTGCTGTACATCAACATCTCCATTCAAAGCAGGTGAAATCGCAGATCTAGAGAGTGTACAGAGATCCTTTACTGCACGTATAAGTTCTGTCAAGCACCTTAACTACTGGGAACGCTTGGAAGCACTTGACTTGTACTCGTTGGAACGCAGGAGGGAGAGATATATCAAAATCTACACTTGGAAAATCTTGGAAGGAATGGTCCCAAATCTGCTCACAGAAATCACTCCCTTCGAAAGTAAAAGACTGGGCAGGCGATGCAAAATGCCCCCAATAAAAAGTAGGGGCACCATTGGTACACTAAGGGAAAACACCATAAGTGTCCGGGGCCCAAAACTGTTCAACAGCCTCCCATCAAGCATTAGGGGAATTGCCAATAAACCCCTGGCTGCCTTCAAGAGAGAGCTGGACAGATACCTAAAGTCAGTGCCGGATCAGCCGGGCTGTGGCTCGTACGTTGGACTGCGTGCGGCCAGCAGTAACAGCCTAGTTGATCAGGCCCTGATCCATCGGGAGGCCTGGTCATGGACCGGGCCGCGGGGGCGTTGATCCCCGGAATAACCTCCAGGTATATATATATATATATATATATATATATATATATATATATATATATATATATATATATATATATATATATATATATATAGAGAGAGAGAGAGAGAGAGAGAGAGAGAGAGAGAGAGAAGAGGGGGGGAGCTGATATGCGGACAAGATATAACCTTCCTGTTAAGTTGCTATGTGGTGGTGGGGCCAGATGGAGCGAGTCAGTGTATGTGTGTGTGTGTGTGTGTTAGTGGGAGGGAGTGGTGTAAGGGGAAGGGGGATAAGGGGGGATGCTGGGAGTGGAGAGGGAACTGCGGGCATGTGCAACACCTGCTCAATTAAAAAAAAAAGGGGGGCCTACCTGCTCTCAGGCCTGGCCCAGCCCCTTGGTGGCAGCACGCCCTCACACGCCCTCCACCCACGCCCACCGTGTTCCTCTTACACACGCCTATCAGAGATTTACATTGTTAAAAAAAATATAACACTTCGGGGGAATAATTGATGGTGATTGAATGAAAACGAAGGCATTCAAATTATGCGTGGTCCGCCCTCCCACCTGGCGACTGTGTCGACCAGCGGTGGCGCCAGTGTGTCGGCCAGCCTCAGCCACCCAGGCCACTCCCTTGCCCCATGCCCCTTCCCTCTACCCTCTCTACCCACTGCCCCCGAGCCCATGACATGCCCCTTGAACCCCACGCCATCCCCCTCCCTCCTTCCCCAGAACCATGCCCAACCCCTTAGCTCCCACTGCACCTGCCCCTAGCATCCCCCCCCCCTCCTTCACATGCCCAGACTTGTGGTGGTGGTGGTGATGTCCAGACCAACTTACCCCCCTACCCCCCGACACACCCCACACCAACCAACCCCCCGACACACCCCACATCAACCAACCCCCGACACACACACACACACACACACACACACACACACACACACACACACGCACACACCCTTGCTGAAACCCGACATATGTTCCATATCTCTGTCTTGCCTCACGTCTCTATCTCTCTCTCGACGTAATATTGTACATAAATTTAGAACGTACATTTACACACGCAATATTCATTTTAAGAACATAAGAACATAAGAAAGAAGGAACACTGCAGCAGGCCTACTGGCCCATGCGAGGCAGGTCCAAGTCTCCTACCGGCTTAAGCCAATCCCCAACCTAGTCAGAGCAGGTCACATTCACTTAAGGAAGGAACACGACAACTGACCTAGTAGCACAAGCTAATCAGGTTCAACTCACACCCACCCACACCCACTCATGTATTTATCTAACCTATTTTTAAAACTACACAACGTTTTAGCCTCAATAACTGTACTTGGGAGTTTGTTCCACTCATCCACAACTCTATTACCAAACCAGTACTTTCCTATATCCTTCCTGAATCTGAATTTTTCCAACTTAAAACCATTGCTGCGAGTCCTGTCTAGGCTAGATATTTTCAGCACGTTATTTACATCCCCTTTATTTATTCCTGTCTTCCATTTATACACCTCAGTCATATCCCCCCTAATTCTACGTCTTTCTAGAGAGTGCAGATTCAGGGCCCATAGTCTATCCTCATAGGGAAGATTTTTTTTTTTTTTTTACACAGGGAACGCAGGAGAGAGAGATATATCATAATCTACACTTGGAAAATCCTGAAAGGAATGGTCCAAAATCTGCACACAGAAATCACTCCCTACGAAAGTAAAAGACTGGGCAGGCGATGCAAAATGCCCCCAATTAAAAGTAGGAGCGCCATTGGTACACTAAGGGAAAACACCATAAGTGTCCAGGGCCAAAGACTGTTCAACAACCTCCCATCAAGCATTAGGGGATTTGCCAATAAACCCCTGGCAGCCTTCAAGAGAGAGCTGGACAGATACCTAAAGTCAGTGCCGGATCAGCCGGGCTGTGACTCGTACGTTGGACTGCGTGCGGCCAGCAGTAACAGCCTAGTTGATCAGGCCCTGATTCATCGGGAGGCCTGGTCATGGACCGGGCCGCGGGGGCGTTGATCCCCGATATAACGTCCAGGTAAGGCGTCCAGGTGCTCCAGGTAAGGGTTTGACAAGGTTAAGGATCCCTAGCTTTATTGACAAGCTATTTACAAGTTAAGGATTCCTAACTTTATTGGCAAGCTAAGAGCTGTTACCTACATCAGCTCATTTGAAAGCATTTTTATTGTTATGAGACATACAAGTAGGAAACAGGATGAAGTTGGAGCCATCTGTGGGCCAGCATTTTCATTTGATCAACTGACTTTATCTCGTTGACATCATTATGCTGTACAAATGTGTTCCATACTCGAGTCATCCTGGGTATATAGGATCTCAGATGGAGTGATGTTCTGGAGAAGGGTACAGCCAGAGTGAAGTTGCTGCTTTCTGCCCGTCTTGTGGCATAAAAGCTTGTTTCACGCTGTCCTCGAAGTGGATCCAAGTGTGGTACTTTGACAATATTGGCCTTGTACATAACAGTAAGGCCACCCACATCCTTCCTGTGTTGAAGGCTCTGCTGAAATGACAGATCTATCCAGGATGGGACACACACACACACACACACACACACACACACACACACACACACACACACACACACACACACACACACACACAGAAGACCACAAACAGAGTATAGGCTAGGTGGCCAAAGACTGCAAACCTCACTCAAGGAGAAAGATCTTGGGGTGAGTATAACACCGAGCATGTCTCCGGAAGGACACATCAATCAGATAACTGCTGCAGCATATGGGCGCCTGGCAAACCTGAGAACAGCATTCCGATACCTTAGTAAGGAATCATTCAAGACACTGTACACCGTGTATGTCAGGCCCATACTGGAGTATGCAGCACCTGTTTGGAACCCGCACTTGATAAAGCACGTCAGGAAACTAGAGAAAGTACAAAGGTTTGCGACAAGGTTAGTTCCAGAGCTAAGGGGAATGTCCTATGAAGAAAGATTAAGGGAAATCGGCCTGACCTCACTGGAGGACAGGAGGGTCAGGGGAGACATGATAACGACATATAAAATACTGCGTGGAATAGACAAGGTGGACAAAGACAGGATGTTCCAGGGAGGGGACACAGAAACAAGAGGCCACAATTGGAAGTTGAAGACACAAATGAGTCAGAGAGATAGTAGGAAGTATTTCTTCAGTCATAGAGTTGTAAGGCAGTGGAATAGCCTAGAAAATGACGTAGTGGAGGCAGGAACCATACACAGTTTTAAGACGAGGTTTGATAAAGCTCATGGAGCGGGGAGAGAGAGGGCCTAGTAGCAACCGGTGAAGAGGCGGGGCCAGGAGCTAGGACTCGACCCCTGCAACCACAAATAGGTGAGTACACACACACACACACAGAGTTAAGAGGTGGAGGCAGGATGCATACATAGCTATAACATGAGGTACGATAAGGCTCTTGGAGCCATGAGAGGGTGGATCTTGTAGCGTCCAGCAAAGAGGCGGAGTCTGGAGCTGTGAAATAACCCCTGCAACCACATATAGGTGAGTACGCACACACACACACACACACACACACACACAGACACACACACACACACACACACACACACACACACACACACACACACACACACACACACACACACACACACACACACACACACACACACACACACACACATACATATATATATATATATATATATATATATATATATATATATGTATGTATATATATATATATATATATATATATATATATATATATATGTATATATATATATATATATATATATATATATATATATATATATATATATATATATATATATATTGAACCGTTATAAGAAACATTTGTATGAAATTTAACTTACTGGAAAATAAATTATTATTATTATTATTATTATTATTATTATTATTATTATTATTATTATTATTATTATTATTATTTGCCCACGGGAGATGCACATGTATATGTATAATACACATATACATAACACGCGTGATTCATCTAATCACTGGGATTCATCCAGTCACTGGGATTCATCCAATCACTGGGATTCATCCAATCACTGGTGTTCTCTTCTCAGACACTTGCCACATAACTTAAGTGGATATGTCACCCGTTCTCCTCATGACACTAGGCCCTTGACCGTCACCAATGTACCTGGGCCACCGAGGGTCAACGCCTCCGTGGCCCAGTTCATGACCAGGCCTGGCGACTGTATTAATCCAAATTGACCCCATTTACTCTCATTAATGGTAATTAGCACCATTACAGAGTACCATCATACAGACTTTCTGAGCAACCACATCATCGTTTAGTATCTTGTTGGTCGTACATCACAAGTTGGACAAATTTAGATTCAGCAATAGAGTTGTGGATGAGTGGAACGGACTGCCGTGTAGCGTCCTGGAAGTGAGAACTTTGGGTGGCTTTAAAAAATAGGGTGGACGCGTGCATGAGTGGGTGAGAGTAGGTGTGAGTTAGACCTAGCATGGGCCAGTAGGCCTGATGCACTGCTAGCATGGGACAGTAGGCCTGATGCACTGCTAGCATGGACCAGTAGGCCTGCTGCAGTGCTCCTCTATGTATGCGATAAATGATTTAGAAAACCGACAAGTTGAATAATGAGACACTTGTGCAAGAACAGGGAGTTTTTACTGAAAAACCCGATTACCTCAAACTCCTCTTCTTCTACCGTTGTTCTTTGTATGGGACTGAAGAAGCCACTCGATAAAGATACCCAGATGCTGCACAAGTCTCTCATTCCTCCATTTACGTTTTCATATTCTTATATTCTACATTCTTATGCACTCTTCTCTGATGCTTGAGGAAGCCAAGTGAAATAATTTACAAATTATTCCCAGAATGTGTTACACACTTGACTGTCACTCACAGTGCCTCTCAAGACCGATTGTCCACTAGAATGCATTGATTTTTTTTTTGATGTATAATAATGCAACAGCAAAAAAATCGACGCATTCTACTGGATAATCGGTCTTGAGAGGCACTGCGAGGGACGGTCAAGTGTGTATCACTGGATAATCGGTCTTGAGAGGCACTGCGAGGGACGGTCAAGTGTGTATCACTGGATAATCGGTCTTGAGAGGCACTGCGAGGGACGGTCAAGTGTGTATCACTGGATAATCGGTCTTGAGAGGCACTGCGAGGGACGGTCAAGTGTGTATCACTGGATAATCGGTCTTGAGAGGCACTGCGAGGGACGGTCAAGTGTGTATCACATTCTAGGAATGATTTTTATGTGAGGATAGCGATGTGAATTATATTTTGTATGTTTGATAATGTCCAGAAGCTCTTTGATTATTTTAATTTTAGGTTAATTGTCATCTGAGTTTGATAATGATACTGGTATTATTATTATTATTATTATCATTATTATTATTATTATTATTATTATTATTATTATTATTATTATTATTATTATTATTATTATTATTATTCGTAGTAGTAGTAGCAGCAGTTGTAGTTGATAAATTAGACACATGTGCAACACTTGGGTGTCTTAACTAAAGAAACGTTTCGCCACACAGTGGCTTCATCAGTCCAATGCCAAGGAGAATGGTGAAGGTCAGAAGTTTGAGGTAATCAGTCCCTCAGCCTGGAGTCGACTCCAGGCTGAGGGACTGATTACCTCAAATTTCTGACCTTCAGCATTCTTCTTTGTATTAGTCTGATAAAACCAATTACCTACACAGTAGTAGTAGTATTTATTTTCGGTATTGAGAACCTTCATAAGGTTCTCTCTGAGTCGCTGGGTTCCTGACAGAACCATGAGAATGTCTTGCCTTATTGACTTACAATAAACAACACTCTGTGCAAGAGTTACAGTCGCGGGATGCTACAGTGAAAGCTACACTCGTGTCTGGAATTATACTCAACGTATGTTCGGGTGATGTGCTGGAGAGACTGGCTGAGCGCTACCTGTATGACCTCTGTGTGTGCCCTGGTGTGCACTGACCTGCCCAGGTGATATACTGGAGGTAGTGACTGAGGCTACCTGTGTGTGTGTTGCTTGGTATGCACTAGTTAATATAGTGAAGAAACTCTTCTTCTCCTCCTCCTTCAAGCGCTATTCCATTGTAAATCCAGAGGATAAATGTCCTCTACGCAGAGGCACGCATTGTACTAGCTACAACATTGTACTTAGCTCTTGTAATGGCCAAGTTCACCTTGTATTTAGGTCAGAGTGAGAGCCGCGTCATCCCGGGTGTGCGCTGGGTCGGGTTCGCCACCTGCGTTGGTCAGTAAACAGAAATCAGCTGTGATATGTAAACAGTAATCAGATGTGATATGTAAACAAATATTACGTGCAAGAAGAGAGCATTATCTGGCGCTTAATAAACCACTCCTTCACCCGTGAACAAAATCCAAATGTTAAAACCCATGAAAAGAGCAGCAGTTGTATGTGATTGGAACCATATGCTGTGTTAACGATGAATCAGTCGATGCGACGCTGACAACGTCACATGGTGCCACGTAAAGATAAATTGGCCATTTCATGCAGGCAAATATCACTTATTTTTTCCATCAGCTGCTGCTCTTAAAGCAAGAATAAGTCAGACTTTGTCAGTAGGCAAAATCTGCTGTTCTATGTGAACGAAATTAGACTTTTGCATTTCAATAAATATCAGCCGTAAGTCTTAAACAGTGTCAGTTGATGAATATAAAGACCTTAACAGTACCTGTTGTTGTATGTCAACAACGGTCAGCTGTTGGCATGCAGTAGCTGTCAGTTACCAACTGTTGCATGTCAATAAAAATCAGCTGTTATATGTCAACAAAAATCAGCTGTCGCTTATCAACAGCAATCAGCTGTCAAATGTCAACGACAGCAATAACACACGACCACATCAGCAGTTGTGATAGTAGACAGTCACCTGATTTGTCATGTTAATTAAATCACTTGACGCCTCAGTTTAAAAATATATATATATATATATATATATATATATATATATATATATATATATATATATATATATATATATATATATATATATATATATATATATATATATATATATATATATATATATATATATATATATATATATATATATATATATATATATATACACACCCTCTGTGTCCATGTATTGTTTGTAACGGCTTGACAAAGCTCCTGGAGAGCGAAACGTTGCCACAATAAAATGTCACATTAGCTGCACATATGTCCTTTTACCTAACGTATTGTCGGTAATTCAGCCAACATTAATACATATATGCAAAAACTGTCTCTGATCTTAGGGACATCATTTAAAAAACGAATTAAGTTAGAACTGATCTTTGTGGACAACACTCTCCGTCCAACACCAGGTATGCTAGCCTTGCTGCCCCGTCTGTCCGACCTCACAACAATATTTTCTGCCCCGAAGCGCTGTATGACCCTTGTCGTTTTAGCGCTTTCTTTGATTATAATAATTTCCAACGTCAGTGACAGCACAGTCTGTCTCAAACCAGGGTACTAGCGTCACTGTTCTGTCTATTCCACGGCACTGACAGCACAGTCTGTCCCGTACCAGACATATATGACAGCCCTTTAGTAGTGTGAGTATAATATAAAAAAACACGTTTTTTTTATCATAGTCTTATGCAACTTGACCTAAATTAAACTAGATTAACCGAGCCTAACTAAAAAAAATAATAAAAAAATGGGAATGGAAAAACTGGAGGATTTCCGGAATAAAAGTTGAGAATCAAGTCAGGTAACTCCTGCTGTGAGCGTAGGTCTCCACGTCTGTGGCCGCTCCTGGTAGGTGCCTTGATGTCGGCCGGGAGGGGGGG
>NC_091294.1:34361787-34506787 GCF_038502225.1 Cherax quadricarinatus | reverse complement strand
TGATTTCAATCACAAGTAGATTGATTGGAATAACCTGGATCCACATGGGGGTCCTGAGACATGGAGAGCCAGGATGATGGATGTAGTACTGGACAGCCTCATGCATCAACCGTTAGGGACACTACCAGAGACAGGTGAGGATGAACCATCAAAGATTGGGCCTCACAATCACCCTGAGTAGCTCCGGCATCGAGGACATCACGTATGAAAGCCCCCTTGGAGCTAGTGATCACGTGGTTCTGAGCTTTGAATATATAGTAGAGTTACAAGTGGAGAGGGTAACAGGAGTAGGATGGAAAAAGCCAAACTAGAAATGAATGGACTACACAGGCATGAGGAACTTCCTGCAGAAGGTTAAGAGTGAAAGAGAATTGGTAGGAAAATCAGTAAACGAAGTGATGGATTATGTGACAACAAAATGCAAGGAGGCAGAGGAAAGGTTTGTTCCCAAGGGCAACAGAAATAATGGGCGGACCAGAACGAGCCCTTGGTTTATCCAGAGGTGTAGGGAGGCAAAAACTAAGTTCACTAGGAAATGGAAAAAGTACATCTGAAAAAGGTCCCAGGAAAATAAAGAGATTAATCAGAGAGCCAGAAACGAGTGTGCACAGATAAGGAGGCCCAAAGCTGTTGTATAGCCACATCATGAGGAAGACAACAGTCAAGGACCAGGTAATTAGGCTGAGGAAAGAAGGTGGAGAGCCCACAAAAAATGACCAAGAATTATATGAGGAACTCAACATTAGATTTAAGGAAGGACCTTCCTTAAAGTCAGAATAGGGGGTTACACCAACAAGGGATATGCCAACAAGTGCTGGATGAAATACACACAATCGAGGATGAGGTGACGAAGCTGCTAAGTGAATTTAATACTTTAAAGGCAGTGAGACTGGACAATATCTCTCTGTGGGTCCTTAGAGAGGGAGCAGAGACACTGTGTGAGCCATTAACAGCAATTTTCAACACATCCATTGAAACTAGGCAACTACGTGAGGTATGGAAGACGGCAAATGTAGTCCCCATTTTTAAGAAAGGAGACAGACACGAATCACTAAACTACAGACCAGTGTCATTGACGTGAATAGTATGCAAAGTCATGGAGAAGATTATCAGGAGAAGAGTGGTGGAGTACCTAGAATGGAACATGTTTATAAACGACAACCATCACGGATTCAGGAAAGGAAAATCCTGTCACAAACCTACTGGAGCTTTATGACAAGGTAACGGAAGTAAGACACGAGAAAAAGAAGGGTGGGTAGATTGCATTTTCTTGGACTGCAAGAAGGCTTTTGACACAGTTCCTCACAAGAGATTAGTGCAAAACTTAGAGAATCAGGCACACATAACAGGAAGGGCACTGCAATGGATCAGAGAATAACTGACAGGGAGGCAACAATGAATCAAGGTACGTGACGAGGTGTCGGAGTGGGTGCCTGTGACGAGAGGGGTTCCACAGGGGACATGCCTAGGACCAGTTCTGATGTACGGGGAGGCCTGATCAAGGACTAGGCCGCGGGAGGGGGGGCGTTAACCTCCAGAACACTCTTTAGGTAGACTCCAGATAGGTAGACTGTTCGAGAGGCGGGAAACGTGAACACGAGGGTAAAGCTAGAAGTTAAACACACACACACACACACACACACACACACACACACACACACACACACACACACACACACACACACACACACACACACACTCACACACACACACATACACACACACACACACACACACATGAGTCACAGGAATGTTTCGAAATATTTCCTTCTGGACCGTGGAGTGGCAGAGACGGGATTCTTGTACATGTGACAGATGACGAAGTCAGTGAGAGAGGGAACCCTTAGCATCTAGCGGAGAGGCGGGGCCAGGGGCTGAAATCCGACTGACTGCCGACGAGTATGTTGCAGAAATATTTATTTGACTTCACTGAGAGACTGAGAGTAATTCATTTATGCAAGCGTATCTAAAATTGTATAACACTAAAATACTGAATATTGTATATGTATATGTATATATATAAATATATATATATACATATATATATATATATATATATATATATATATATATATATATATATATATATATATATATATATATATATATATATATATATATATATATATATATATACATATATATATATATATATATATATATATATATATATATATATATATATATATATATATATATATATATATATATATATATACATATATATACATATGCAATAAGATCACAGTAAACAGGTGATTTCGGAATATGCAAAACAACCACTCTGAAAAAATAGAGAAATTCCAAGCGCTTTCGTGACTACTCACATTATCAAGGATAATGTGAGTAGTCACGAAAGCGCTTGGAATTTCTCTATTTTTTCAGAGTGGTTGTTTTGCATAAATATATATATATATATATATATATATATATATATATATATATATATATATATATATATATATATATATATATATATATGTATATATATATATATATATATATATATATATATATATATCGTGCCGAATATGTAAAACTGGTCAGTTACCAAGAACTCATTTAAAATTAAGTCATTTCTAAAATTTTCTCTTATACGTTTAAAGATATATTTTTTCATTAATCTTAATGTAAAAATTTTTTAATTTTGCTCCAAAAGAATCTTAAAAAACTTACCTAACCTTATTATAGCAAGAACAATTTATTTTAGCCTAACCCAACTAAATATATTTTAGATTTGTTTACAATAATTTAATACTAAACAAACACAGTGAAATACTTTTTTTTCGTTAGGTTCAGAATGATTTTGGCGAAATTATTGCATACACAAATTTTCGCTTGTCCTATATGGCAAGATGAGTGTTGCTATTTAAGCCAAGATCGGAAGTTCTGCCTATTCGGCACGACATGTATACACACACACACACACACACACATATATATATATATATATATATATATATATATATATATATATATATATATATATATATATATATATATATATATATATAGGTAGTAGGTTGGTAGACAGGAACCACCCAGGAAGGTACTACTGTCCTGCCAAGTGAATGAAAACGAAAATCTGTAATTGTTTTACATGATGGTAGGATTGCTGGTGTCCATTTTTTGTCTCATTAACAAGTATTTCTAGCAACTTTAAAAGATTTATCAATTACATTTCTTGAGTATTTTAAATCATTACCTATTTCATAAATTTTGGATATTTCCTCATCTATGAACTCAGGACTACAAATTCGTAATGTAATTGATAAATCTTTTAAAGTTGCTAGGAACACTTTTTATAATCCAAAAAAGGGCAACCAGCCTTATTCAACTAAAAATATGTTGGTTCTCTCTTACCATGAAAACTTGGTTGATATGCCTTCTCTTCTTAAGACTTTTAATATTAAAGTTGTATTCAAAAATCTTGATACAGTAAAAAAACTTTTGATAAAGAATTCCCCACAAAATGCTGATGGATGTGTCTATAAGATTCCTTGTAAAATTTGCGATAAAGTTTATTTTGGTCAAACTGGTAAAAATCTCGAACTAAGATTAAAACAACATAAATATAGCATTAGAACTGGACAAGATTCCAATGCTCTATTTATTCATGTAAGAGATTTTAACCATCCAATTGATTTTCAAAAAGTTGAGAAAGTAGTATCAAGCAAGTCCATGGTCGACAGGAATATAATTGAATCTTGTTTCATAAAAAGCAGTTTTGACAGTAATATGAATATTTCCTTTGGTTTATATAAATTAGATCCATTTATAATTAATAGAATTTGGGAAGAATTTAATAATACACTGGACAAATAACAATTTTTAAATTTTCTTGGGTAGAATAGTTTGTGGGTGAGTTGTGCAAAGGACCTATCCAAGTTGGGTCGGCGCGCGTCAGGTGTTTAACCGTTGTGGGATCTGATAGTGAGGTGCTGGCCAGACCCCTTATATAGCTTCCTTGGATGCTTTACTTTCATTGTTCCTTGATAATGTGAGTAGTCACGAAAGCGCTTGGAATTTCTCTATTCTTTCAGAGTGGTTGTTTTGCATATTCTGAAATCACCTGTTTACTGTGATCTTATTGCATATATATATATATATATATATATATATATATATATATATATATATATATATATATATATATATATATATATATATATATATATATATATATATATATATATATATATATATATATATATATATATATATATATATATATATATACATATATATATATATATATATATACAAATATATAAATATATATATATATATATATATATATATATATATATATATATATATATATATATATACATATACAAATATATACATATATATATATATATATATATATATATATATATATATATATATATATATATATATATATATAAAATACATAAAGAGTTAAATGCATATGTGACAGACATACCCTCTTACAAATAGGAAATATGTAACTTAGTGTGCAGTTCCCAATATGTTACAGAGATTAGTGTGACAATGGTAACATAGTTGGAGGCGGGTGACCTCTGCATTAATTGGAGTCGTATATCTAGTGTCTCTCTATCACATCTAACCATTTATCGGCTGAGGAAATTATCTCTAAGCTCGCCCTCCCGAGTATCTTAAGTTGCTGCTTAAATATGTCTTCCTTGTGACACACCCTTAATGTGTTCAGGTACACTGCATATGTATATATATATATATATATATATATATATATATATATATATATATATATATATATATATATATATATATATATATATATATATATATATATATATATATATATATATATATATATATATATATATATATATATATATATATATATATAATTATATATAATCGGTGATACACACGTAACAACATGTACCTTATATGCCACCTTTATATCAACAATGTATCTCTTAAATCTTCTGTGCCATATTATGTAATAATATATATATGTATATATATATATATATATATATATATATATATATATATATATATATATATATATATATATATATATATATATATGCAAAACAACCACTCTGAAAGAATATATATATATATATATATATATATGTATATATATATATATATATATATATATATATATATATATATATATATATATATATATATATATATATATATATATATATATATATATATATATGTGTGTGTGTGTGTGTGTGTGTGTGTGTGTGTGTGTGTGTGTGTGTGTGTGTGTGTGTGTGTGTGTGTGTGTGTGTGTGTGTGTGTGTATCAAAACATTTCCACCCATCTGTAACAACTTCCCTACGGGTGTTGCGCTTTCCCTTAAATTTAATAATGAGTGGTGGGACTGTTGAGTATTGAATGATACTTCTGATGGGTTGTACCGCTTTATCCTCTCTTTCTCTTCCATTATCAGTACACAGTATGCATTTCTATTTATTCTTAGGCAGAGTAAAATTAATTTACTGATTTATAGTTGTCGCCAGTGACTCCCTTGTCAGGTAAATGAATATTTTTTTCCCTCCAGTGAGCGAATTTGTAATTTATTTTTTTATATTATTAGAGTAAATACTCTTGACTACGTCGCCGTATTGAAATTCCGTTGTAGTTTAAAGTGTTGATACATTTTTAACAGAAGAGTGTTGTGGCCTGATGGCATCAGGTCGCAACACTCTTTGTTCTCGAGTTAAGTTTATATCAAAGTGTAATGTGAGTATGATATGTGCAACATCTGGGTATCTTTATTCGTGAAAAGCTTTGTCTGCGCAGCAGACTTTCTCAGTTTAATTCAGAGACGACTTATATAATAACTGGAGGATGTGAAGAATGAGACGAGGTAATTTTAAAGTGGTAAGTCCCTAAGCCTTGATCTGTCTAAAGGAGAAGCTAGGGAGTAGGTGTAGCAGTTGAAGACTGCGTCACAGGTGGGCAAAGCACTCTAGTGGAAGTACGTCATGCCAATATGTTTGGCCAGTAAGCGTTGGAGATACTCTCAGTGTCACTATTCCATGGCGTCGCTGTGTCACAAACAAGAGTCATACATTAATTGCATACAGTACCGACACATTAGTAAATTTATTTATATCTTTTTTAACTACAAGTACATGTACATGGTGTACAGTCCTAGCTGACATCAATGACATACTACTATACAGAAAGCCGCTTGTTATACTGAGCATTTCCGGCAAATTAGGTCAGTTTTGACCCAAGATGCGACCCACACCAGTCGACTAACACCCAGGTACCCATTTTACTGATGGATGAACATGGGCAACAGGAGTCTTATGGAAAGACGTCCCTAATGTTTTCCAGCCGTACCGGAGGAGATTCGAACTCCAGACCTCAGTGTGTGAGCTGAGTGTGCTACCGATCGAGCTACGGGACACATATGTACGAACAAGTATAATTATCCTACACAGTGTAAATTATCTAGGATAACCCAAAACTCTCTATTTCTTCCACTCTCCACAGTATAAAAGTCGCATCTGGATTAGACTAAAAAAAAAATGCCTACAATGCAGGCGAAACGTTGCATCAAAAAAGATGAAAAACAGAGTTGCATATGAGTCTCAATCATGAGCTGGTCGATGTTTATGCAACATTAGTGCATAACATTGCAATATCCTCCATTTAGCATCTAATTATTAAAGCTATAAATAAAATAATAAGGTAATTTATAGTCATGTAACTCTCGTTATGACGAGCAAATTCCCGAAATAATCTGAGGCGTTGAAAGAAAACTATTGGTGTCGAGTTTAATTCTTGAAATAAATGTTTACTCAAGTGAATGCTGAGTACAAGTGTCTGGTGAGGCTGAGTACAAGTGTCTGGTGAGGCTGAGTACAAGTGTCTGGTGAGGCTGAGTACAAGTGTCTGGTGAGGCTGAGTGCTGAGTACAAGTGTCTGGTGAGGCTGAGTACAAGTGTCTGGTGAGGCTGAGTACAAGTGTCTGGTGAGGCTGAGTGCTGAGTACAAGTGTCTGGTGGCTGGTGAGGCTGGGTGCTGAGTACAAGTGTCTGGTGAGGCTGAGTACAAGTGTCTGGTGAGGCTGAGTGCTGAGTACAAGTGTCTGGTGGCTGGTGAGGCTGGGTGCTGAGTACAAGTGTCTGGTGAGGCTGAGTACAAGTGTCTGGTAAGGCTGAGTGCTGAGTACAAGTGTCTGGTGAGGCTGAGTGCTGAGTACAAGTGTCTGGTGAGGCTGAGTGCTGAGTACAAGTGTCTGGTGAGGCTGAGTACAAGTGTCTGGTGAGGCTGAGTACAAGTGTCTGGTGAGGCTGAGTGCTGAGTACAAGTGTCTGGTGAGGCTGAGTGCTGAGTACAAGTGTCTGGTGAGGCTGAGTGCTGAGTACAAGTGTCTGGTGAGGCTGAGTGCTGAGTACAAGTGTCTGGTGAGGCTGAGTACAAGTGTCTGGTGAGGCTGAGTACAAGTGTCTGGTGAGGCTGAGTACAAGTGTCTGGTGAGGCTGAGTACAAGTGTCTGGTGAGGCTGAGTGCTGAGTACAAGTGTCTGGTGAGGCTGAGTGCTGAGTACAAGTGTCTGGTGAGGCTGAGTACAAGTGTCTGGTGAGGCTGAGTACAAGTGTCTGGTGAGGCTGAGTGCTGAGTACAAGTGTCTGGTGGCTGGTGAGGCTGGGTGCTGAGTACAAGTGTCTGGTGAGGCTGAGTACAAGTGTCTGGTAAGGCTGAGTGCTGAGTACAAGTGTCTGGTGAGGCTGAGTGCTGAGTACAAGTGTCTGGTGAGGCTGAGTGCTGAGTACAAGTGTCTGGTGAGGCTGAGTACAAGTGTCTGGTGAGGCTGAGTACAAGTGTCTGGTGAGGCTGAGTGCTGAGTACAAGTGTCTGGTGAGGCTGAGTGCTGAGTACAAGTGTCTGGTGAGGCTGAGTGCTGAGTACAAGTGTCTGGTGAGGCTGAGTGCTGAGTACAAGTGTCTGGTGAGGCTGAGTACAAGTGTCTGGTGAGGCTGAGTACAAGTGTCTGGTGAGGCTGAGTACAAGTGTCTGGTGAGGCTGAGTGCTGAGTACAAGTGTCTGGTGAGGCTGAGTGCTGAGTACAAGTGTCTGGTGAGGCTGAGTACAAGTGTCTGGTGAGGCTGAGTACAAGTGTCTGGTGAGGCTGAGTACAAGTGTCTGGTGAGGCTGAGTACAAGTGTCTGGTGAGGCTGAGTGCTGAGTACAAGTATCTGGTGAGGCTGAGTACAAGTGTCTGGTGAGGCTGAGTGCTGAGTACAAGTGTCTGGTGAGGCTGAGTGCTGAGTACAAGTGTCTGGTGAGGCTGAGTACAAGTGTCTGGTGAGGCTCAGTACAAGTGTCTGGTGAGGCTGAGTACAAGTGTCTGGTGAGGCTGAGTACAAGTGTCTGGTGAGGCTGAGTGCTGAGTACAAGTATCTGGTGAGGCTGAGTACAAGTGTCTGGTGAGGCTGAGTGCTGAGTACAAGTGTCTGGTGAGGCTGAGTGCTGAGTACAAGTGTTTATCTGGAGAGAGTTCCGGGGGTCAACGCCCCCGCGGCCCCGTCTGTGACCAGGCCTCCTTAGGTCAGTGTCCCAGGATGCGACCCACACCAGTCGACTAACACCCAGGTACCCATTTTACTGATGGGGAACATAGACAACAGGTGGAAAGAAACACGTCCAATGTTTCTACTCTGGCTGGGAATCGAACCCAGGCCCTCACCTGGTGAGGCTGAGTACAAGTGTCTGGTGAGGCTGAGTGCTGAGTACAAATGTCCGGTGAGGCTGAGTACAAGTGTCTGGTGAGGCTGAGTGCTGAGTACAAGTGTCTGGTAAGGCTGAGTACAAGTGTCTGGTGAGGCTGAGTGCTGAGTATAAGTGTCTGGTGAGGCTGAGTACAAGTGTCTGGTGAGGCTGAGTGCTGAGTACAAGTGTCTGGTGGCTGGTGAGGCTGGGTGCTGAGTACAAGTGTCTGGTGAGGCTGGGTGCTGAGTACAAGTGTCTGGTGAGGCTGGGTGCTGAGTACAAGTGTCTGGTGAGGCTGAGTGCTGAGTACAAGTATCTGGTGAGGCTGAGTACAAGTGTCTGGTGAGGCTGAGTGCTGAGTACAAGTGTCTGATGAGGCTGAGTGCTGAGTACAAGTGTCTGGTGAGGCTGAGTACAAGTGTCTGGTGAGGCTGAGTGCTGAGTACAAGTGTCTGGTGAGGCTGAGTACAAGTGTCTGGTGAGGCTGAGTGCTGAGTACAAGTGTCTGGTGAGGCTGAGTACAAGTGTCTGGTGAGGCTGAGTGCTGAGTATAAGTGTCTGGTGAGGCTGAGTACAAGTGTCTGGTGAGGCTGAGTGCTGAGTACAAGTGTCTGGTGGCTGGTGAGGCTGGGTGCTGAGTACAAGTGTCTGGTGAGGCTGGGTGCTGAGTACAAGTGTCTGGTGAGGCTGGGTGCTGAGTACAAGTGTCAGGTGAGGCTGGGTGCTGAGTACAAGTGTCTGGTGGCTGGTGAGGCAGGGTGCTGAGTACAAGTGTCTGGTGAGGCTGAGTGCTGAGTACAAGTATCTGGTGAGGCTGAGTGCTGAGTACAAGTGTCTGATGAGGCTGGGTGCTGAGAACAAGTGTCTGGTGAGGCTGGGTGCTGAGTACAAGTGTCTGGTGAGGCTGAGTGCTGAGTACAAGTGTCTGGTGAGGCTGGGTGCTGAGTACAAGTGTCTGGTGAGGCTGGGTGCTGAGTACAAGTGTCTGTTGAGGCTGGGTGCTGAGTACAAGTGTCTGGTGAGGCTGAGTGCTGAGTACAAGTGTCTGGTGAGGCTGGGTGCTGAGAACAAGTGTCTGGTGAGGCTGGGTGCTGAGTACAAGTGTCTGGTGAGGCTGAGTGCTGAGTACAAGTGTCTGGTGAGGCTGGATGCTGAGTACAAGTGTCTGGTGGCTGGTGAGGCTGGGTGCTGAGTACAAGTGT
The DNA here is from genome assembly GCF_038502225.1 of Cherax quadricarinatus. Taxonomy (NCBI): domain Eukaryota; kingdom Metazoa; phylum Arthropoda; class Malacostraca; order Decapoda; family Parastacidae; genus Cherax; species Cherax quadricarinatus. The sequence continues at coordinate 34,496,882 of NC_091294.1, read as the reverse complement.
CTGATGAGGCTGGGTGCTGAGTACAAGTGGCTGGTGAGGCTGGGTGCTGAGTACACGTGTCAGGTGGCTGGTGAGGCTGGGTGCTAAGTACAAGTGTCTGGTGGCTGGTGAGGCTGGGTGCTGAGTTCAAGTGTCTGGTGAGGCTGGGTCCTTAGTACAAGTGCCTGGTGGCTGGTGAGGCTGGGTGCTGAGTACAAGTGTCTGATGAGGCTGGGTGCTGAGTACAAGTGTCTGGTGGCTGGTGAGGCTGGGTGCTGAGTACAAGTATCTGGTGGCTGGTGAGGCTGGGTGCTGAGTACAAGTGTCTGATGAGGCTGGGTGCTGAGTACAAGTGTCTGGTGGCTGGTGAGGCTGGGTGCTGAGTACCAATGTCTGGTGGCAGGTGAGGCTGGGTGCTGAGTACAAGTGTCTGGTGGCTGGTGACGCTGGGTGCTGAGCACAAGTGTCTGGTGGTTGGTGAGGATGGGTGCTGAGTACAAGTGTCTGGTGGCTGGCGAGGCTGGGTACTGAGTACAAGTGTCTGGCGGCTGGCGAGGCTGGGTGCTGAGTACAAGTGTCTGGTGGCTGGCGAGGCTTGAGGCTGAGTACAAGTGTCTGGTGAGGCTGGGTGCTGAGTACAAGTGTCTGGTGGCTGGTGAGGCTGGGTGCTGAGTACAAGTGTCTGGTGAGGCTGGGTGCTGAGTATAAGTGCCTGGTGGCTGGTGAGGCTGGGTGCTAAGTACAAGTGTCTGGTGGCTGGTGAGGCTGGGTGCTGAGTACCAATGTCTGGTGGCTGGTGAGGCTGGGTGCTGAGTACCAATGTCTGGTGGCTGGCGAGGCTGGGTGCTGAGTAAAAGCGTCTGGTGACTGGTGAGGTTCGGTGCTGAGTACAAGTGCGTGGTGGCTGGTGAGGCTGGGTGTTGAGTACTAGTGTCTGTTGGTTAGTGACGCTGGTCGCTGAGTACAAGTGGCTGTGATTTCTGAGGCTGGTCACTGAGTACAAGTCTCTGTGGCTGGTGAGGTTGGTCGCTGAGTACATGTGTCTGTGTCTGGTCAATGAGTACAAGTGTCTGGGGCTGGTGAGGCTGGTATCTGAGTACAAGTGTCCGTGGCTGGTCACTGAGTACAAGTGTCTGTGGGTGGTCACTGAGTACATGTGTATGTGGCTGATCACTGAGTACGAGTGTCTGTGGTTGGTCACTGAGTACAAGTGTCTGTGGCTGGTCACTGAGTACAAGTGTCTGTGACTGGTCACTGAGTATTAGGGTCTGTGGCTGGTCACTGAGAAAAAGTGTCTGTGGCTGGTCACTGAGTAGAAGTATCTGTGACTGGTCAATGAGTAGAAGTGTCTGTGGCTGCTCACTGAGTGCAAGTGTCTGTGGCTGGTCACTGAGTACAAGTGTCTGTGGCTGGTCAATGAGTGCAAGTGTTTGCGGCTGGTCATTGAGTACAAGTGTCTGTGGCTTGTCACTGAGTAGAAGTGTCTGTGGCTGGCCATTGAGTACAAGTGTCTGTGGCTGGTCACTGATTACAAGTGACTGTTGCTGGTCACTAAGTACAAGTGTCTGTGGCTGGTCACTGATTACAAGTGACTGTTGCTGGTCACTAAGTACAAGTGTCTGTGGCTTGTCACTGAGTACAAGTGTCCGTGGCTGGTCACTGAGTACAAGTGTCTGTGACTAGTGAGGTTGGTTACTGAGTACAAGTGTCTGGTGGCTGGTGAGGCTGGGTGCTGAGTACAAGTGTCTGGTGGCTGGTGAGGCTGGGTGCTGAGTACAAGTGTCTGGTGGCTTGGTGCTGAGTACAAGTGCTTGGTGGCTGGTGAGGCTGGGTGCTGAGTATAAGTGTCTGGTGGCTGATGAGGCTGGTTACTGTGTAAAAGTGTCTGGTGGCTGGTGAGGCTGGGTGCTGAGTATATGTGTCTGGTGGCTGGTGAGGCTGGGTGCTGAGTACAAGTGTCTGGTGGCTGGTGAGGCTGGTTACTGAGCACAAGTGTCTGGTGGTTGGTGAGGCTGGGTGCTGAGTATAAGTGTCTGGTGGCTGGTGAGGCTGGGTGATGAGTACTAGTGTCTGGTGGCTGGTGAGGCTGGTAACCGGGTACAAGTATCTGGTGGCTGGTGAGGCTGGTCAATGAGTACAGTGTCCGTGGCTGGTCACTGAGTGCAAGTGCCTGTGGGTGGTCACTGAGTACATGTGTATGTGGCTGGTCACTGAGTACAAGTGTCTGTGGCTTGTCACTGAGTACAAGTGTCTGTGGCTGGTCACTGAGTACAAGTGTCTGTGGCTGGTCACTGAGTAGAAGTGTCTGTGGCTGGTCACTGAGTACAGGTGTCTGTGGCTGGTCATTGAGTATAAGTGTCTGTGGCTGGTCACTAATTACAATTGTCTGTGGCTGGTTACTGAGTACAAGTGTCTGTGGCTGGTCACTGAGTACAAGTGTCTGTGGCTGGTCACTGAGTACAAGTGTCTGTGGCTGGTCACTGAGTACAAGCGTCTGTGGCTGGTCACTGATTACAAGTGTCTGTGGCTGGTCACTAAGTACAAGTGTCTGTGGCTGGTTACTGAGTACAAGTGTCTATGGCTGGTCACTGAGTACAAGTGTCTGTGGCTGGTCTCTGAGTACTAGTGTTTCAGGCTGGTCACTGAGTACAAGTGTCTGTGGCTAGTGAGGCTGGTTACTGAGTACAAGTGTCTGGTGGCTGGTGAGGCTGGGTGCTGAGCACAAGTGTCTGGTGGCTGCTGATGCTGGGTGCTGAGTACTAGTGTCTGGTGACGCTGGTCGCTGAGTACAAGTGTCTGAGACTTTTGAGGCTGGTCACTGAGTACAAGTCTCTGTGGCTGATGAGGTTGGTCGCTGAGTACATGTGTCTGTGGCTGGTCACTGAGTACAAGTGTCTGTGGCTGATGAGACTGGTAACTGGATACAAGTGTCTGGTGGCTGATGAGGCTGGTCACTGAGTACAAGTGTCCGTGGCTGGTCAATGAGTACAAGTGCCTGTGGGTGGTCACTGAGTACAAGTGTATGGGGCTGGTCACTGAGTACAAGTGTCTGTGGCTGGTCACTGAGTACAAGTGTCTGTGGCTGGTGAGGCTGGGTGCTGAGTACAAGTGTCTGGTGGCTTGTGAGGCTGGGTGATGAGTACTAGTGTCTGGTGGCTGGTGACGCTGGTCGTTGAGTACAAGCGTCTGTGGCTGGTGAGGTTGGTTGTTGAGTACATGTGTCTGTAGCTGGTCACTGAATACAAGTGTCTGTTGCTGGTGAGGCAAGTAACTGAGTACAAGTGTCTGGTGGCTGGTGAGGCTGGTCACTGAGTACAGGTGTCCGTGGCTGGTCACTGAGTACAAGTGCCTGTGGGTGGTCATTGAGTACATATGTATGTGGCTGGTCACTGAGTACAAGTGTCTGTGGCTGATCACTGAGTACAAGCGTCTGTGGCTAGCGAGGCTGGTCACTAAGTACAATTGTCTGGGGCTGGTCACTGAGTACAAGTGTCTGTGGCTAGTCATTGAGTACAAGTGTTTGTGGCTGGTCACTGAGCACAAGCGTCTGTGGCTAGCGAGGCTGGTCACTAAGTACAAGTGTCTGTGGCTGGTCACTGAGTACAAGTGTCTGTGGCTGGTCACTGAGCACATGTGTCTGTGGGTGGTCACTGAGTACAAGTGTCTGTGGCTAGTGAGGCTGGTTACTGAGTACAAGTGTCTGGTGGCTGGTGAGGCTGGTTGCTAAGTACAAGTGTCTCGTGGCAGGTGAGGCTGGGTGCTGAGTACAAATGTCTGGTGGCTGGTGAGGCTGGGTGCTGAGTATAAGTGTCTGGTAGCTGTTGTGGCTGGGTGATGAATACTAGTGTCTGGTGTCTGGTAACGCTGATCGCTGAGTACAAGTGTCTGTGACTTTTGAGGCTGGTCACTGAGTACAAGTCTCTGTGGCTGGTGAGAGTGGTCGCTGAGTACACGTGTCTTTACCTGGTCACTAGTACAAGTGTCTGTGGCTGTTGAGGCTGGTAACTGGGTACAAGTGTATGGTGGCTGGTGAGGCTGGTCACTGAGTACAAGTGTCCGTGGCTGGTCACTGAGTACAAGTGCCTGTGGGTAGTCACTGAATACATGTGTATGTGGCTGGTCAGTGAGTACAAGTGTCTGTGGCTTGTCACTGAGTACAAGTGTCTGTGGCTGATCACTGAGTACAAGTGTCTGTCACTGGTCACTGAGTAGAAGTGTCTGTGGCTGGTCACTGAGTAGAAGTGCCTGTGGCTGGTCACTGAGTAGAAGTGTTTGGCTGGTCACTGAGTACAAGTGTCTGTGACTGGTCACTGAGTAGAAGTGTCTGTGGCTGGTCAGTGAGTACAAGTGTCTGTGGCTGGTCACTAAGTACAAGTGTCTGTGGCTGGTTACTGAGTACAAGTGTCTGTGGCTGGTCAAGGAGTACAAGTGCCTGTGGGTGGTCACTGAGTACAAGTGTTGGTGGCTGGTCAGTAAGTACAAGTGTCTGTGGCTGGTTACTGAGTACAAGTGTCTGTGGCTGGTCACTGAGTACAAGTGCCTGTGGCTGGTCACTGAGTACAAGTGTCTGTGGCTGGTTACTGAGTACAAGTGTCTGTGACTGGTCACTGTGTACAAGTGTCTGTGGCTGGTCACTGAGTACAAGTGTCTGTAGCTGGTCACTGAGTACAAGTGTCTGTGGCTGGTCACTGAGTACAAGTGTCTGTGGCTTGTCACTGAGTACAAGTGTCTGTGGCTGGTCACTGAGTACAAGTGTCTGTGACTGGTCACTGAGTACAAGTGTTTGTGACTTGTCACTGAGTACAAGTGTCTGTGGCTGGTCATTGAGTACAAGTGTCTGTGGCTGGTCACTGAGTACAAGTGTCTGTGACTTGTCACTGAGTACACGTGTCTGCGGCTGGTCATTGATTACAAGTGTCTGTGGCTGGTCACTGAGTACAAGTGTCTGTGGCTGGTCATTGAGTACAAGTGTCTGTGGTTGGTCACTGAGTACAAGCGTCTGTGACTTGTCACTGAGTACAAGTGTCTGCGGCTGGTCATTGATTACAAGTGTCTGTGGCTGGTCACTGAGTACAAGTGTCTGTGCCTGGTCACTGAGTACAAGTGTCTGTGGCTGGTAACTGGGTACAAGTGTCTGTTGCTGGTCACTGAGTACAAGTGTCTGTGGCTGGTCATTGGGTACAAGTGTCTGTGGCTGGTCACTGAGTACAAGTGTCTGTGGCTGGTCACTGAGTACAAGTGTCTGTGGCTGGTCACTGGGTACAAGTGTCTGTGGCTGGTCACTGAGTACAAGTGTCTGTGGCTGGTCACTGGGTACAAATGTCTGTGGCTGGTCCCTGGGTACAAGTGTCTGTGGCTGGTCACTGAGTACAAGTGTCTGTGGCTGGTCACTGAGTACAAGTGTCTGTGGCTGGTCACTGGGTACAAGTGTCTGTGGCTGGCCACTGAGTACAAGTGTCTGTGACTTGTCACTGAGTACAAGTGTCTGCGGCTGGTCATTGATTACAAGTGTCTGTGGCTGGTCACTGAGTACAAGTGTCTGTGACTGGTCACTGGGTACAAGTGTCTGTGGCTGGTCACTGGGTACAAGTGTCTGTGGCTGGTCACTGAGTACAAGTGTCTGTGGCTGGTCACTGGGTACAAGTGTCTGTGGCTGGTCACTGAGTGCAAGTGTCTGTGGCTGGTCACTGGGTACAAGTGTCTGTGGCTGGTCACTGAGTACAAGTGTCTGTGGCTGGTCACTGTGTACAAGTGTCTGTGGCTGGTCACTGAGTACAAGTGTCTGTGGCTGGTCACTGGGTACAAGTGTCTGTGGCTGGTCACTGAGTACAAGTGTCTGTGGCTGGTCACTGTGTACAAGTGTCTGTGGCTGGTCACTGAGTACAAGTGTCTGTGGCTGGTCACTGGGTACAAGTGTCTGTGGCTGGTCCCTGAGTAAAAGTGTCTGTGGCTGGTCACTGGGTACAAGTGTCTGTGGCTGATCACTGAGTACAAGTGTCTGTGGCTGGTCACTGGGTACAAGTGTCTGTGGCTGGTCACTGAGTACAAGTGTCTGTGGCTGGTCACTGGGTACAAGTGTCTGTGGCTGGCCACTGAGTACAAGTGTCTGTGACTTGTCACTGAGTACAAGTGTCTGCGGCTGGTCATTGATTACAAGTGTCTGTGGCTGGTCACTGAGTACAAGTGTCTGTGACTTGTCACTGAGTACAAGTGTCTGCGGCTGGTCATTGATTACAAGTGTCTGTGGCTGGTCACTGAGTACAAGTGTCTGTGGCTGGTCACTGAGTACAAGTGTCTGTGGCTGGTCACTGGGTACAAGTGTCTGTGGCTGGTCACTGGGTACAAGTGTCTGTGGCTGGTCACTGAGTACAAGTGTCTGTGGCTTGTCACTGGGTACAAATGTCTGTGGCTGGTCACTGAGTGCAAGTGTCTGTGGCTGGTCACTGGGTACAAGTGTCTGTGGCTGGTCACTGAGTGCAAGTGTCTGTGGCTGGTCACTGGGTACAAGTGTCTGTGGCTGGTCCCTGAATACAAGTGTCTGTGGCTGGTCACTGGGTACAAGTGTCTGTGGCTGATCACTGAGTACAAGTGTCTGTGGCTGGTCACTGGGTACAAGTGTCTGTGGCTGGTCACTGGGTACAAGTGTCTGTGGTTGGTCACTGAGTACAAGTGTCTGTGGCTGGTCACTGAGTACAAGTGTCTGTGGCTGGTCACTGAGTACAAGTGTCTGTGGCTGGTCACTGAGTACAAGTGTCTGTGGCTGGTCACTGAGTACAAATGTCTGTGGCTGGTCACTGAGTACAAGTGTCTGTGGCTGGTCACTGAGTACAAGTGTCTGTGGCTGGTCACTGAGTACAAGTGTCTGTGGCTGGTCACTGAGTACAAGTGTCTGTGGTTGGTCACTGAGTACAAGCGTCTGTGACTTGTCACTGAGTACAAGTGTCTGCGGCTGGTCATTGATTACAAGTGTCTGTGGCTGGTCACTGAGTACAAGTGTCTGTGGCTGGTCACTGAGTACAAGTGTCTGTGGCTGGTAACTGGGTACAAGTGTCTGTTGCTGGTCACTGAGTACAAGTGTCTGTGGCTGGTCATTGGGTACAAGTGTCTGTGGCTGGTCACTGAGTACAAGTGTCTGTGGCTGGTCACTGAGTACAAGTGTCTGTGGCTGGTCACTGGGTACAAGTGTCTGTGGCTGGTCACTGAGTACAAGTGTCTGTGGCTGGTCACTGGGTACAAAAGTCTGTGGCTGGTCCCTGGGTACAAGTGTCTGTGGCTGGTCACTGAGTACAAGTGTCTGTGGCTGGTCACTGAGTACAAGTGTCTGTGGCTGGTCACTGGGTACAAGTGTCTGTGGCTGGCCACTGAGTACAAGTGTCTGTGACTTGTCACTGAGTACAAGTGTCTGCGGCTGGTCATTGATTACAAGTGTCTGTGGCTGGTCACTGAGTACAAGTGTCTGTGACTGGTCACTGGGTACAAGTGTCTGTGGCTGGTCACTGGGTACAAGTGTCTGTGGCTGGTCACTGAGTACAAGTGTCTGTGGCTGGTCACTGGGTACAAGTGTCTGTGGCTGGTCACTGAGTGCAAGTGTCTGTGGCTGGTCACTGGGTACAAGTGTCTGTGGCTGGTCACTGAGTACAAGTGTCTGTGGCTGGTCACTGTGTACAAGTGTCTGTGGCTGGTCACTGAGTACAAGTGTCTGTGGCTGGTCACTGGGTACAAGTGTCTGTGGCTGGTCACTGAGTACAAGTGTCTGTGGCTGGTCACTGTGTACAAGTGTCTGTGGCTGGTCACTGAGTACAAGTGTCTGTGGCTGGTCACTGGGTACAAGTGTCTGTGGCTGGTCCCTGAGTACAAGTGTCTGTGGCTGGTCACTGGGTACAAGTGTCTGTGGCTGATCACTGAGTACAAGTGTCTGTGGCTGGTCACTGGGTACAAGTGTCTGTGGCTGGTCACTGAGTACAAGTGTCTGTGGCTGGTCACTGGGTACAAGTGTCTGTGGCTGGCCACTGAGTACAAGTGTCTGTGACTTGTCACTGAGTACAAGTGTCTGCGGCTGGTCATTGATTACAAGTGTCTGTGGCTGGTCACTGAGTACAAGTGTCTGTGACTTGTCACTGAGTACAAGTGTCTGCGGCTGGTCATTGATTACAAGTGTCTGTGGCTGGTCACTGAGTACAAGTGTCTGTGGCTGGTCACTGAGTACAAGTGTCTGTGGCTGGTCACTGGGTACAAGTGTCTGTGGCTGGTCACTGGGTACAAGTGTCTGTGGCTGGTCACTGAGTACAAGTGTCTGTGGCTTGTCACTGGGTACAAGTGTCTGTGGCTGGTCACTGAGTGCAAGTGTCTGTGGCTGGTCACTGGGTACAAGTGTCTGTGGCTGGTCACTGAGTACAAGTGTCTGTGGCTGGTCACTGGGTACAAGTGTCTGTGGCTGGTCCCTGAATACAAGTGTCTGTGGCTGGTCACTGGGTACAAGTGTCTGTGGCTGATCACTGAGTACAAGTGTCTGTGGCTGGTCACTGGGTACAAGTGTCTGTGGCTGGTCACTGGGTACAAGTGTCTGTGGTTGGTCACTGAGTACAAGTGTCTGTGGCTGGTCACTGAGTACAAGTGTCTGTGGCTGGTCACTGAGTACAAGTGTCTGTGGCTGGTCACTGAGTACAAGTGTCTGTGGCTGGTCACTGAGTACAAGTGTCTGTGCCTGGTCACTTAGTACAAGTGTCTGTGGCTGGTCACTGAGTACAAGTGTCTGTGGCTGGTCACTGAGTACAAGTGTCTGTGGCTGGTCACTGAGTACAAGTGTCTGTGGCTGGTCACTGAGAACAAGTGTCTGTGGCTGGTCACTGAGTACAAGTGTCTGTGGTTGGTCACTGAGTACAAGTGTCTGTGGCTGGTCACTGAGTACAAGTGTCTGTGGCTGGTCACTGAGTACAAGTGTCTGTGGCTGGTCACTGAGTACAAGTGTCTGTGGTTGGTCACTGAGTACAAGTGTCTGTGGCTGGTCACTGAGTACAAGTGTCTGTGGCTTGTCACTGAGTACAAGTGTCTGTGGCTGGTCACTGAGTACAAGTGTCTGTGGCTGGTCACTGAGTACAAGTGTCTGTGGCTGGTCACTGAGTACAAGTGTCTGTGGCTGGTCACTGAGTACAAGTGTCTGTGGCTGGTCACTGAGTACAAGTGTCTGTGGCTGGTCACTGAGTACAAGTGTCTGTGGCTGGTCACTGAGTACAAGTGTCTGTGGCTGGTCACTGAGTACAAGTGTCTGTGGCTGGTCACTGAGTACAAGTGTCTGTGGCTGGTCACTGAGTACAAGTGTCTGTGGCTTGTCACTGAACGTAGTGTGGGAAATGGCGCTATAACTTAAAGAGAATTACTGTCATGGAGAGATGTCAAGGAGACTTTAAAACAGCCATTATCCCGTCACAGGTTTCCCAGTCATGTGTTCATTCAGAGAGCAAGAAAAAATATATTGAAACATCACAGACACACACACAGACACACACAAACACACACACACACACACACACACACACACACACACACACACACACACACACACACACACACACACACACACACACACACACACACACACACACACACACACGAGTCATGGTACGTAATGATGTATCACAGTGGGCACCTGTGACGAGCGGGGTCCCACAGGGGTCGGTCCTAGGACCAGTGCTATTTTTGGTATATGTGAACGACATGACGGAAGGATTAGACTAAGAAGTGTCCCTGTTTGCAGATAATGTGAAGTTAATGAGGAGAATTAAATCTGATGAGGACCAGGCAGGACTTCAAAGAGATCTGGACAGACTGGACACCTGGTCCAGCAAATGGCTTCTCGAATTTAATCCTGCCAAATGCAAAGTCATGAAGATAGGGGAAGGGCACAGAAGACCACAGACAGAGTATAGGCTAGGTGGCCAAAGACTGCAAACCTCACTCAAGGAGAAAGATCTTGGGGTGAGTATAACACCGAGCATGTCTCCGGAAGCACACATCAATCAGATAACTGCTGCAGCATATGGGCGCCTGGCAAACCTGAGAACAGCATTCCGATACCTTAGTAAGGAATCATTCAAGACACTGTACACCGTGTATGTCAGGCCCATACTGGAGTATGCAGCACCTGTTTGGAACCCGCACTTGATAAAGCACGTCAAGAAACTAGAGAAAGTACAAAGGTTTGCGACAAGGTTAGTTCCAGAGCTAAGGGGAATGTCCTATGAAGAAAGATTAAGGGAAATCGGCCTGACGACACTGGAGGACAGGAGGGTCAGGGGAGACATGATAACGACATATAAAATACTGCGTGGAATAGACAAGGTGGACAAAGACAGGATGTTCCAGGGAGGGGACACAGAAACAAGAGGCCACAATTGGAAGTTGAAGACACAAATGAGTTAGAGAGATAGTAGGAAGTATTTCTTCAGTCATAGAGTTGTAAGGCAGTGGAGTAGCCTAGAAAATGACGTAGTGGAGGCAGGAACCATACACAGTTTTAAGACGAGGTTTGATAAAGCTCATGGAGCGGGGAGAGAGAGGGCCTAGTAGCAACCGGTGAAGAGGCGGGGCCAGGAGCTAGGACTCGACCCCTGCAACCACAAATAGGGAACACCCGTCTATATGATGGAATATGACAGGGAACACCCGTCTATATGATGGAATATGGCAGGGAACACCCGTCTTATATGATGGAATATGACAGTGAACACACGTCTTATATGATGGAATATGACGGGGAACACCCGTCTATATGATGGAATAAAACAGGGAACACCCGTCTATATGATGGAATAAGACAGGGAACACCCGTCTATATGATGGAATATGACAGGGAACACCCGTCTATATGATGGAATATGACAGGGAACACCCGTCTATATGATGGAATAATGGCAGGGAAACATAGCTAGCCTCTGTTCCCACTAAGCATCATACAGAATACGTATCTACACACTACTCTTTTTACTAAAGAGAACAAAAAATGGAGAATAGCTTTGCTCCTGTAACTACAGAGACAGGACAAAAAAAAATATGTAAACACGTGAGCATTCGTCCACTTGTCATGTTTCTGAGATCACTTCATAACTCTGTCTTCAGGGAGATTATGTTTGTTGTTGGTAATCTTTGTAGGAAGATCACTCTCACTGATAGTGTGCTGTGTCATCTTCATCACTATCATCGTGGTCGCTGTCATCATCTTCAACAATTGATAAGCTAAAGGATTTCCAACATTACAGCCGCATATAAGGAAAAGTTAAATTAAAAATAAATATTTACCGAGACTCGTAAGGCTGGTGCTTATCTGTTTGTGCATCATGCGTGGATGAAGAGCGCGCCATCTGTTGCACAGCGGTACAAGCGCTGAGTGGGTGGGCTGTAAACACCACCAGTGACACTAGGGTTCATACGGCATAAGCCTTCGCAGCCCTTATGAAGCATGAGCAACAACACACTGGAATGTAGGGCTCAATACGGCTTGCGCCGTGATGGCCCTTAACAACCTCAACAGCAACACATTGACAATAACCCAGGAGTTCATAATCCTTATATGACATTCTTCTGTTTCTCAGGGACAGTGGACAAAATATGACGCTCGTCATGGTCATATAATGACTCGCTTAGTGAAGTTTTTTGGCTATCTAACTAAAATCTTCTTCAGGATTACCGGTACAACCAGTAAGAGAGTTGTATGACCCTTGTGGGTTTAAAGCTTGGCTTTGATTATAATTATAATAATAATAATCCCAGTAAGAGTTAGAGGCCACACTCAGATATCCAAATTTCTCCAACACGTAAATATTAAAGTATTTCCTTGTGTCAGAAAATGGAACTGTTGTTGTTGTTAGTTGCTTTATTAAAGCCCATTGGCTACACGAGGGTTATTAAGGCTGAATGTCACCTATACATAATTAGTCAAAGGTACTTTTTAAACCCACATAGAGGGACTAAAATAAATAATGAGTATATACATTGCTAAAATACACACCTTTCCAGATGCATATACACTGCAGCTCACAGCGCATACTCATCAAAAGAAATATATATTGGTGTTCGTTGAAATACATCAGTGTTAGGTGAAATATATCGGTGTTAGGTGAAATATTTCGGTGTTCGGTGCTCCACTAAGTGCAAATAACTGGGCGGCCAACTGAACAAAGTAGCGAATGTATGTTGGCGGCCAGACACTGATTCATTGTTATAACTTCTTACCCACATTAAGAAGATAGAAAAAGACGTGCCCATCATAACGTTGCCTTGTATTATGGACTAAAGCAGCGATTTATGACCCTTATGGGTTTAACGCCTATTTATGATTATAATAATAACACGGACTAAAGATTGTGTACGAAAACAAAGACACGAATTGATAAAAAAAAATGTTTTTTTTTTTAGAAGAATTGTATACATTCGTAGTGTGTTGTTGCCCTATTCCGTGTGATGGTTATATACAAAGGGAGAAATTTTTAGCTGTGTTTATGTCATATGCCGTCACACAGGATGGGTTGGAACTAGATATATTTATACATCACAGGGAGGTTAGCATGGGTCCCATGTGACCCAGTGGCTTAGGCGCTGGCCTGGAGTTTCACAAATCACTTGCCACGAGTTCAAACCCCACCCGTACCGTGGTTTGGTGAACTTGACAGGTTTCCTTCCTGCAGAGCTGCAGTTACTGTTATGTGGGAATCATCATCTCTCAGGATGACTTGATGAAGAACGAGCGATTATTGCTACAGCGTTACATTATCTCTGTCTAGTATTATCATCTCATAATACATCTATAGAGTATACCTGGGGGTCAACGCCCCCGAGGCCCAGTCTATGACCAAGCTTCGCGGTGGAGCATGGCCTGACCAGCCAGGCTGCTACTGCTGGCCGCACGCAGACCGATGTACGAACCACAGCCCGACTGGTTAAGCATTGACTTTACGTGTCTCTCCAGTTTCTTCTTGAAGACAGCCAGGGGTCAATTGGTAATCCCCCTTATGTATGCTGGGAGGCAGTTGAACAGTCTTGGGCCCCTTGCTACTTATTGTGTTGTCTCTTACTGTACTCATGGCACCCCTGAATTTCACTGGGGAATGTTGAACCACGTGCCGAGTCTTTTGCTTTCGCAGGGAGTGATTTCTTTGTGCAGATTTGAGACCAGACTCAAAGTAATGTATGTAAAAAGTTTAAAAAACTTGAAATAGATGCCGTTAAGTGTTTAGTGTGAGAAGAGGAAGTTTGCTGAAATTTAAACAATATCTCTAAGAGGACACAAATGATGGACGCGTGTGTTAGTGATTACAGTGCCGCCGCGCGTTGCAGAGTGGTGTGGCAAATATCACGAGGGGATTTGTAAGGTAATTTATTGATAAGAGTGAAAGAGAGGGGAAAAAAATGAGGAGTGATGTTTTTAAAGTAATTCGTAAATTAGCTTCAGGCTGCAGAATCTCTTATCAATGTGGATTTAATAATTAGCATATGCTGAATTAGATGCCTTCCACTACCATACAACCCTAGGAGAGAAATGCATTGATAATGGTTTAAGGCTCTTGATTCAAGGAATTGGAGGTCTCTTCCTCGCATGGAACATGATTACTTCCCGTTCCCCAGGCGCTGGCACACACACACACACAGGGAGTTGAGCCGAAGAGCCAGCAATGAATATACACAGATAAGAAGAGAGGCCCATCAGCAATACGAGAATGACGTAGCATCAAAAGCCAAATCTGACCCAAAGTTGTTTTACAGCCACATCAAGAGGAAATAACAGTCAAAGACCAGGTAATCAGATTGAGGAAGTAAGGAGGGGAAATCACAGAAAGTAACCAGGAAGTATGTAAGGAACTCAGCACGCGATTCCGGGAGGTATTCACAGTGGAGACAGAGAAGCTTCTGGACACACTGCACACAACCGAGGAGGAGGTGAAGAAACTGCTAGGTAAACTAGATACTTCGAAGGCAGTGGGCCCAGATAATATCTCTCCTTGGGTACTGAGAGAGGGAACAGATGCATTGAGTGTGTCACTAACAACAATCTTCAATAAATCTATTGAAACTGGGCAACTGCCTGAGGTGTGGAATACAGCAAACGTAGTCCCAATTTATAAGAAAGAAGATAGACACGCAGCACTAACCTACAGGCCTGTGTTGGTGAAATGTATAGTACGTAAAGTTATGGAGAAGATTACCAGGAGAAGAGTGGTGGAGCACCTAGAAAGGAACAGGCTCATATATGACAACCAGCATGGCTTCAGGGAAGGAAAATCCTGCATTACAAACCTACTGGGGTTCTACGACTTTAAGAAGGTTCTCGGACACAGCTCTTGGATTCTAAGAAGGTTCTCGACACAGTATCACACATACTACACAAGAGACTGGTTGAAAAGCTAGAGGAGCAGGCAGGAATAGCATGGAAAGTAATACAATGGATCAGGGAATACCTGAACAGGAAGGAAACAACGTATGTTGGTACGTGACGAGGTGTCAGAGTGGGTGCATGTGTCGAAAGGTCAGTCCTAGGTCCAGTGTTGTTTCTAATATATGTAAATGACATGACAGAAGGGATAGATTCAAAGATGTCCCTCTTCGCAGACGATGTGAAGCTGATGAGGAGAATACGAGTGGACGAGGATAAGGTAAGCCTGCAAGGAGATCTGGACAGACTACAAGCCTGGTCCGACAAATGCCTCCTGGAGTTTAACCCCAGAAAGTGCAATGTCATGAAATTTGGGGAAGGACAAAGAAGACAGCAGACGGAGTACAGCCTGTTAGGTCAAGGGCTGCAAAACTCAGTCAAGGAAAAGGATTCTGGGGGGACCATCATACCGAGCACATCTCCTGAGGAGCACATGAACCAAATAACTGCTGCAGCATATGGGTGCCTGGAAATCTCAGTAAGGAGTCGTTCCGGCCCCTGCACACCGTGTATGTCAGGCCCATATTGGAGTATGCAGCACCAGTTTGGAACCCACACCTGGTCAAACACGTCAAGAAATTAGAGAAAGAGCAAAGCTTTCCAAAAAGATTAGTCCTGGAACTAAGAGATATGCGCTACGATGAGAACTTAAGGAAACTCAGCCTGAAGTTACTGGAGGACAAGAGGGATAGGGGGGGATATAATAACGACATACAAAATACTGGGAGAAATTGACAAGATGGACAAGAACAAAATATTTCAGATGGGACACAGCAAGAAGGGATCATAGCAGGAAGTTGAAGAGTCACATGAATCACAGGGATGTTAGGAAGTATTTCTTCAATCATAAAGCTGTCAAGAAATGGAACAATCTTGAGAGTGATGTAGTGGAGGCAGGAACCATACGAAGAGATACGATGAAGCTCATGGAGAAGGAAGGGAGTGGACCTAGTAACGACAAGCGAAGAGGCGGGGATAGGAGCTGTGAATCGACCCCTGCAACCACATGTAGGTGAGTACACACTATTTTTGCTTGCCCTCTCCCAGGTTTTGCCGCCGGGGCAGGAGTGTCAGTTATCGTTGATGAATGGGCACGTCGCGCTGCCAGACGAACGAATAATAATTATGTATTTTTAATATATGAGAATATTTCAGTCGCTTAATGTGACTGGTATTTATCATTATGTTTTTAACTTGCTTTGATCTCTGTAGTGGTAGGAAAAGTATGGGGGAATCTCTCTCTCTCTCTCTCTCTCTCTCTCTCTCTCTCTCTCTCTCTCTCTCTCTCTCTCTCTCTCTCTCTCTCTCTCTCTCTCTCTCTCTCTCTCTCTCTCTCTCTCTCTCTCTCTTTCTCTCTCTCTCTCACCTCTCACCTCTTATAATTGCATGGATACAGTCTCAGCTCCTGGTCCCTCCTCTCTCTTGGTTGAGTGAACCATATCATACCTATTCTTAAAACTATGTATAGCACCTGCCTCTATCTCTTTCAATTCTAGGTCGTTCCACTTCCTGAAGAAGCATTTCCTAACATCCCAGTGACTCATCCGTGTTTTTAATCTTCAGTTTTGACCTCGTGGTGGTCACGTGGCTCGGTTCGTAGCGCACTCAGGTCATGCTGAATGTCCACAGTTCGATCTCCGGCACCGATGTACACATTGGCCATGTTCCCTAAGGTGGGTAGGTACCTGCGTGTTAATTGACTGGTGTGGGTCGCACCCTGGGGGTGGGGAGAAGAGTAATTAAAGGATCCCAGTGGAAATAAGCCAGACAGTCCTCGATGATGCCCTGACTTCCCTGGGTTACCCTGGGTGGCTAACTTTCCCGATCCCTGACTTCCCTGGGTTACCCTGGGTGGCTAACCTTCCCGACCCCTGACTTCCCTGGGTTACCCTGGGTGGCTAACCTTCCCGACCCCTGACTTCCCTGGGTTACCCTGGGTGGCGAACCTTCACGACCCCTGACTTCCCTGGGTTACCCTGGGTGGCTAACTTTCCGGACCCCTGACTTCCCTGGGTTGCCCTGGGTGGCTAACCTTCCCGACCCCTGACTTCCCTGGGTTACCCTGGGTGGCGAACCTTCACGACCAGGGCTTAAAAATCCCAACGAATCTTACACTGTACCCGCCTATCGAAGAAACCAGTTTATCTCTGTATTTTGTACCGCATAATCATGTCTCCCCTCATCTTTTTTGTCGTGTAAAGTCGTCTGGTTTAGCTTCTCCAGCCTCTCATCCTGGCTCATGACCCTCACCTCTCGGACTAGTCTCATTGCGAACCTTCGTAATGTTTCCTGTTTCTTTATATACTTTACCTCATACTGGGTTCTCGTCCAACTTTTGTTTATCTTATATAAATGTATGTATACATGTATATATATATATATATATATATATATATATATATATATATATACATTATTTATTTATATATATATGATCCGAACACACACACACAACAACAACAACAACAACAACAACAACACACACACACACACACACACACACACACACACACACACACACACACACACACACACACACACACACACACACACACACACACACACACACACACACACACACACACACACACACACACATCACCAGCCTCCCACCTGTCTCATTACCAGGTGACAGGTGCGTCACGCCTCGGGTTAACTTATATTTCACTCTATTTCCAACATGTTAATCTCCCGTTAATTACCCCAGTTAGCACGCATTCATTGGCACCTGGTTCTTCTATGTTGATTGGCCAGTCAATCAATTTCTATGAATCTATAAATCTATATAAATATAAATAAATTTCTATAAATCTATTAAGTTATAAATATATTTCCAAAAAAAACTATAAATATATTTCTATAAATCTGTTATTATTATTATTATTATTATTATTATTATTATTATTATTATTATTATTATTATTATTATTATTATTATTATTATTGTTATTATTTTCATCATTTTATTGGGAAGACTAAATTCGTTAGGGTTATACAACCACTGGAATAGCTACAGTTCCTCGAATCAAGAGCCCTCTCACTGAAATTATACCAACCCCCTTCTTCTCCCCTTCAATCCTTTCTTTAAGAAGGGCGTCAACACTCATTTACTCTGGAGGAAAGAATATAAAACTTTACCTTCAGAATTTGCCGACTTGGTTCATTCAACAATGATTTTATTTTGTGCAGGAGGAAATATAGATCGTATATTCCTACGTGGTATAACTCCACGAGGTCTATCTGATAGTCAGGTATATATATTAGCCGGGTGGGGAAAAGCCCAGAGGGTGTGGAGAAATGTATCTCCAACAGAAGACGATAAGGGGCCTAAGCCCCCCTCTCTCTCTCTACGTTCCCACACTTGGAGAAATTGAACTCCATCAGAGGGGGAGGGGATTGCTCAAGCTCCCCATAACCCCCCCCCCAGGATTCATAAGAACCATGATTCTAATTTGTTCATGAAGTTCCAGCTGAAGGTTCAAAACCTGACCTCATGGAAAACACAAAGCACTCAGCTTCTGTGTTCACTAATGTTAAAATCAAAATCTCATATAACCGTCTGAAAAATCATGTCTTTTTTATTGTTATTGTTGTTGTAACATAACTGCAAATATCGTCACACACTTTTTGGCCTTTCTGCTCTTGTGGTGAGAAAATTAACTGTTATAATTCATCTTCCTAAGCAGCATAGTTTGTTCACTCCTGATATATTTATTAATTACTCCTGCATTTACATTGTGGTGTAAACCTTGATGATAGATACCATCAAACTGGTTTAGAAAGACAAGTGAGCTCAATTGTCTTTCTAAACCAATTTATATAGTGAACAAAGAGGTAAAAATCAAAGCTTTCTTTAAAATATACGAATTTCGACGCATCGTTTCTAGATCACGTCAAAATACATACTAGGTATACTCCAGGTATGTATACTCCAGGTATGTATACTCCAGGTATGTATACTCCAGGTATGTATACTCCAGGTATGTATACTCCAGGTATGTATACTCCAGGTATGTATACTCCAGGTATGTATACTCCAGGTATGTATACTCCAGGTATGTATACTCCAGATATGTATACTCCAGGTATGTATACTCCAGGTATGTATAGTCCAGGTATGTATACTCCAGGTATGTATACTCCAGGTATGTATTGGAGCAGCTGCTGGAATATCCTGTACGAAGTGTCACAGGTAAGGCACGCCTTTTTTCCACAAGAAGTCTTGGAAAAAATCAGCCTGCGCCTTATATGCTCAAGGTCAGGGTCAAGGGTATGCTTTGAGTTACGCTTTAGTGTAAAGTAAGAGGGTAATTAACCCTTGAGTGTCATTACTGATTTACCGTTATGATATGTCTATCGTGCGTCTTATATGCCGGAAAATACGGTAACAGTAAGTAGATACCAATTTAGAAGCAATTAGGTGCCGACACAGCAATAAGTAAGTACACATACACCTGTAAATGCCGATATAACAGTAATTAAGCACTTACATAGAAGTAAGCAGGTACCGATATAATAAGAGGTATCGATATAGCAGTAAGTAGGTACCGATATTGCAGTATATGCTTTTATAGCAGTAAGTAGGTACCTAGGTACAGATATTGCAGTAAATACTTTTATAGCAGTAAGCAGGTACCGATCTAGAAGTAAGGACAGTGCCTAGCTGTTCGTCGAATGTTGAGGGTCACGGTCTGGGGAAAGAGTCAAACGATCATAACAATAATAAAATGTTATCACACACACATACACACGTGCGTCAACATGTTAGGGATACTACCAGAGAGAGAGAGAGAGAGAGAGAGAGAGAGGTAAGGATGAACCAGCAAGACTGGACCTCGTAATCACCCTGAGTAGCTCAGACATCGAGGACATCACATATGACAGGCCCCTCACAGCTAGTGATCACGTGGTTCTGAACTTTGAATACATAGTAGAGTTACAAATGGAAAGGGTAACAGGAGAAGGATGGGAGAAGCCAAAATACAAAAAGGGGAGACTACACATGCATGAGGAATTTCCTGCAGGAGGTTCAGTGGGAAAGAGAATTCGTAGGAAAATCATTAAATGGAATGATGAACTATGTGACAAAAAATGCAAGGAGACGTTAATGAGGAGAATTAAATGAGGATCAGGCAGGACTACAAAGTGACCTGTACAAGCTGCTAGCCTGGTCCAATAACTGGCTCCTCGAATTTAACCCCGCCAAATGCAAAGTCATGAAGACCGAGGGAGGGACAAGAAGACCGGAGACAGAATATAGGCTAGGTGGCCAAAGGAGTAGGATCTTGGGTATAATACTTAGTACATCTCCTGAGGCGCACATCAACCAGATAAACCATACTACGGGTGGGGATAGAACCCGCGCTAGATAATCTCTGATCGTGGATTCTATCCCTGCCCGTGGCATGGTTTGTTTGCAATCGTGTCATTACGATTTCGTGAATCAACCAGATAACTGCTGCAGCATATGGGCGCCTGGCAAACCTGAGAATAGCTTTCCGATACCTCAGTAAGGAATCGTTCAAGACTCTGTACACCATATACGTGAGGCTCATGCTGGAGTATGCGGCACCAGTTTGGAACCCACACCCGGTGAAGCACGTCAAGAAATTAGAGAGGGTGCAAAGGATTGCAACATGACTAGTTCAAGAGTTAAGGGGAATGTCCTACGAAGAATGGTTAAGGGAAATCGGCCTGACGACACTGGAGGACAGGAGAGTTAAGGGAGACATGATAATGATATTCAAAATACTGCCAGGACTTGAAAAGGTGAACAGAGACAGGATGTTCCAGAGATGAGACACAGAAACAAGGGGTCACAATTGGAAGTTGAAGACTCAGATGAGTCAAAGGTATGTTAGGAAGTATTTGTTTAGTCACAGAGTTGTCAGGAAGTGAAATAGTCTGGCATGTGATGTAACGAAGGCAGAAACCATACATAGTTTTAAGACGAGGTTTGATGAAGGTCATGGAGCTGGGAGAGAGAGGACGTAGTAGTGATCTATGAATCTAGAGTTATGAATCGACCCCTGCAACCACAAATAGGTGAGTACAAAAAAGGCCTAGTTTCGATTTACAAGTGCCTCTGACAACTGGTAACTAACACACACCTCATTTGTCAAAGAAATTCCACGAGTCCAGAATCAACGATGTAATATTCCAGCCAGTAGACCACCTCAGCATACTAATAACACCCCCCCCTCCCCATTATCACCCCACCCCACCCCATCTTCCGTCCCTGGTCATATCTCCATTATACTTGGGTCCCACCTTAGGCTTCCTCTGTAATTGGAGAGAGAGAGGAGAGGCTACGGCTTCCTAAGGCACCCCGGTGGTTAGGTCCGTACCGGCAGTATAGAGGAGGAAATAACATCTCTTGATTTAGTGGTAGTTTAGTTGGATGTGATGTGGTTACCTTCAGTAGTGTACAGGTGTTCGGAGCGGTGGTGTGGGTCGCTGTAAATGTTAATTGTAATAGGTAGAAGCGACTGTTTGAAATCCTAAGCACCGGTTAAATAGGGTTCCTGATGGTAAAGCTTTATGACTATTGCTAATTTTTACGATGTAACTGAATGGTTCAAGGTGATTTGGTGCTTTTATAGGGCGATTATACAGGGTGGTTATACTGGGAGATTATACGGGGTTGAGTGGAGGCTCTGTGAGTGCAGTCAGTGTGTACCGAGTGAATCAGGAGGTTTGGCAGTAGCATTTATATTAGCTGGTTATCCTGAGATAATCATTGGTGGCTGAAGTGATACGAATTGGCCGATTAAGTGAACAGCCGTGGTTAAAGGCTTATAATTGGCCGCAGATTCCAATTAACACTTCCCATGGAATGAAAATATATTTTTAATATAACTATAAATGGAAGAAATCACAATAAAAAGCGTGATTGCAAATAAAAAAATATACCACAGTGAAAATAGGAAATAAAACCTGAGCGCTTAATGTGTATAAGCACATGAAAGGGCTCAGGTTTTATTTCCTGTTTTCACTATGGTGCTTTTTTCATAATTATAAACAATGATATCGTGGAAAAAACGCGTTGCTCAACAAGTTTTATTACTGGGACAACGTTTTCGCTCTTTGCAAAACTTCATCAACGTGACAAAGCCGACACACAGCCAGAACTTGTCCCAATAAATGTTTGATTTGTAACTTATTTTATATACACTGCAGTTGGCAGTACGACATTTGAATACAAGAATCTTACACCTATAACTAATAAACATTCACAAGAAAGAATAAGCAGAAAATCAGATGTTGATTCGAACCGTGGTCTTGGCACGTATATGACCCAACGCTGTACACCGTTGTACAAAGAAATTTGCTATAGAAATAGTCCCCCTTCCATTCTTACGTTCGTTCATTGGCAGTCGTTCACTACCACCTAATCTTGAGTTTACGTAGACCGAGAACTTAGATACGCATATTTTACAAGAATCTGTCACCCATAATGTATTATTTAAAGAACAATTTGTATAGGAGCTGAGAGAAGGTCCAGCAGCAGTTTACAAAGTGAGCAACATTGACTTAGAGAGATAGTTACACACGTCGCTTATCAAGGGAGCTAAATTATGCCTGGGCTCTGAGTTAAGATTTAACATGTATACTGTCAGCTGCTGTCAGCGGACGCTAAGATCGTGATGACTTGTGGATAGGGCTCTAAGCCTCTCTCTCTCTCTTCTCTTCTCTTCTCTCTCTCTCTCTCTCTCTCCTTTCCACACTTCTAACAACAAGTGTATTTCTCTTCTTCCTAGGTAGTTAAGCTGCCAGCATAATATGCGTGGGAGAGGTTAGAGGGATTATTGTCTCCGTGGAAATATACAATATATATATATATATATATAGAGAATTCGTAGTTTGGAAGTTAGGAGGAGGTGCGGGATTACCAAAACTGTTGTCCAGAGGGCTGAGGAAGGGTTGTTGAGGTGGTTCGGACATGTAGAGAGAATGGAGCGAAACAGAATGACTTCAAGAGTGTATCAGTCTGTAGTGGAAGGAAGGCGGGGTAGGGGTCGGCCTAGGAAGGGTTGGAGGGAGGGGGTAAAGGAGGTTTTGTGTGCGAGGGGCTTGGACTTCCAGCAGGCATGCGTGAGCGTGTTTGATAGGAGTGAATGGAGACAAATGGTTTTTAATACTTGACGTGCTGTTGGAGTGTGAGCAAAGTAACATTTATGAAGGGATTCAGGGAAACCGGCAGGCCGGACTTGAGTCCTGGAGATGGGAAGTACAGTGCCTGCACTCTGAAGGAGGGGTGTTAATGTTGCAGTTTAAAAACTGTAGTGTAAAGCACCCTTCTGGCAAGACAGTGATGGAGTGAATGATGGTGAAAGTTTTTCTTTTTCGGGCCACCCTGCCTTGGTGGGAATCGGCCGGTGTGATAATAATAAAAATAAATATATATATATATATATATATATATATATATATATAATTATATATATATATATATAATTATATATATATATATATATATATATATATATATAAATGTCGTGCTGAATATGTAAAACTGGTCAATTAGCAAGAACTCATTTAAAATTAAGTCCTTTCTAAAATTTTCATTTATATGTTTAAAGATATATTTTTTTCATTAATGTTGATGTAAATTTGTTTAATTTTGCACCAAAAGAATCTTAGAAAACTTACCTAACCTTATTATAAGAAGAACAATTTATTTTAGCCTAACCCAACTAAATATATTTTAGATTTGTTTACAGTAATTTAATACTAAACAAACACGTTGAAATATATTTTTTTTCGTTAGGTTCAGAATGATTTTGGGGAAATTATTGCATACACAAATTTTCACTTGTCCTATATGGCAAGATGAAAGTTGCTATTTAAGCCAAGATCGCAAGTTCTGCCTATTCGGCACGACATATATACATATATATATATATATATATATATATATATATATATATATATATATATATATATATATATATATATATATATATATATATATATTCAGAGGCTTCGAACAAGAAATGGGGAAGAGGTGGGGAGGGTGATGGGGAAAATGTTGGAAAGAAAGAGCTAAGGGAAAAGGAATGTGATAAATGAGCGATAAAGACAAATGAATTATTATTATTATTATTATTATTATTATTATTATTATTATTATTATTATTATTATTATTATTATTATTAACAGAGATGTAGGATAAAAAAGATAATCAGTTTGATGTGAAACAGTTTTTACTCTTTGCTGATGATGCTGTGCTTTTGGGAGATTCTGAAGAGAAGTTGTAAAGATTAGCCGATGACTTTTGGGAGGACGTGTAAAAATGAAGGAAATTAAAAGTGAACGTAGAAAAGAGAAAGATGATGAAAGCAACAGAATGTTCAAGGAATAATAATAGAAAAATTGGATATCAGATTTGAGGAAGAATTCAGGACATGTCAGTAGATGGGTCTATGAAAGATGACGTGAACCATAGAATAGACGAAGTGAACCGCAGAATAGACGAGGTGAACCATAGAATAGACAAGGTAAACCATAGAAAAGATGAGATGAACTATAAAATAGACGAGGTGAACCATAGAATAGACGAGGGGGAGGAGAGAAAGGGTAGACGGGAATGCTGAAATGCCTATGGACATAAATTTATTCACGGAAGGAGGGGAAAAAAAGAGGAAAGTATGTGAGTATATTAGTACCATTGTCAAACCAGGATATTTAAGGGATGAATTTCTTGATTTCTTCTGACTGAGCTTATTAACAATATACTACTTAAATGACCACTTACAGATTTCCACCACAAAGGAGGCATGAGAGACCCTCTACACCTCTCGGTAGATAACTCAGAAATATACCTTAATAGCGCTAAAAGAACCACAGTAAACAATATTTACTTAAGTACTAAATATTTACCCCTAAAGGAATAAACAGAATCTCAGAGGGAAAAATTATATTTATGAATTCTTAAAGAGAGATAGAAAAAAAATACTGAGCAAACGATACCACTTATAATTTAAAGTGTATATCGTCTTGTAGGCTCCACTTGGGCTCCATCGCCAGCCTCTTAAACATTCTCTTCTGTTGATAAATTAGACACATGGGCAAGGCTTGGGTATCTACACTGTGGAAACGTTTCGCCACACAGTGGCTTCATCAGTCCAATACAAAGAAGAATTCTGAAGTTCAAAAGGAGTTTTAGGTAATCAGTCCCTCAGCCTGAAGTTGATGTAATCAGTCCATCAATCTTGACAAGATCGATGCATTGATTACATCAAACTCCTCCTGATCTTCTACCCAAGTGTTGCACATATATCTAATTTATCAACTTGTCGGTTCTCTGAACCATTTATCTACATCTACTGATGTCTTACACCAAACAGCCAGGAGATGAACTCTCTGTCTCCGTCCACAGTCTTCATTGACTCCTCCTTCTAACCGTAACACATGGTTAATGTGGGTGATGTCGCAACATGGTCTAGGAAAAAAAGGGTTGATTTCTATTTACATAATTAAAAGATCTTAAGACAGCAGGTCCCGGCTCACAGTGGCATGATCCACATTTGCTCAGTGAACATATACAAAGAGGCAGTCATTACAGCATAGATTTAAACTTCGCAGCGAGGTGGAGGAGGCTGGAGGCAGCGAAGATGTCGTGTTTGAGAGCAATGTTTTTGATATGAAATATTTTGACTAAAAGTGCGTAATTTTATTGTCAGGATACCAAGTCTCTTAGATTTTATTGTACACTTCATATGATTTTTTTAAAAAATCACGTGAAATATTAAAAATTTAAGGAAAAGATGCTAAAATGTTAAGTAAAGAATACTGAGCTTAGAATATATAAGACAATGTTCATTAAAAAAAAAAATGTTAGTCAGAGTTCAGAAGGGAAAATTATCGAGGTTGTTATAACATTTAGAAGGGATGAAGGAGAGTAGAATGACCATGAGATTGTATCAGTCCTGGTTGAAAGGAAGAGTTGTTGATTCTTGAAACCATGCCCCCGTCGCCCGGTCCCAGACGGTTGGTGCTATAAGAACATACAGTTTAGTGTAGACAGCACAGTCTTCTGATCAGTAAATGACTCAGGTTTCTTCTTGAAGCCAGTTAAAGCTCTCTTGGTAATTCCCATTATATATAAGATAGGATGTTGGAAAGCCTTGGGCCCTTTACACTTGCTGACCTTTTTGTTAATGTACTCATTACACCCACAGTCAGCCGAGCTTTATCATCTCTTTGGGAGTAATTTCAGTGTGAGTGTGATCTAGACTCTCTGAGATAGGAAGATAGAGGGACTGATGACAGCTAGTGAGGTCTGGTGACGACTCAGAGGGTGTATCCGTGTCCGTGAGTGGTGAGGCAGAAAGTTGTAGTCGATAGCCAAACACGGACGAAGGAAGGGAAGAAAAGGGAAGGAAAGGAATAGAGAGAGTACCCGAGTTAACTAAAGAAGAGAACGAGTACATATACAAGACAGATAATTCAGATAACCTTATGGTCTATATTGAGATTATCTGTCTAGAAAAAAAAATGTCTCGGCAGATGTGATGAGCACAGCAAAGCAGAAAGCTCCCCTCCATCCCCCCCATGTTTTAAAGCAGCATTTTGCATAAAAACACAAGGTCAGAGAAGCACAACATCATATGCTTGGAGGATTAACGAGATAAAAGGATGTTGCAATTAGAGGAATATAACTGCAGCCATGATCACTGTTATTCTATACTTGTTAGGTAAAAGGACACCAATGCAAAAAATGCGACATTTTATTATGGGAACGTTTTGCTCTCCAGAAACTTTGTCAGGCCGTTACGGCTTAATAAAGTTCCTGGCGTTATAATCATAGCCGCAATTTTTAAAGGGGTGGACCAGTAAGCCAGAGGAAGGTCTTGGTCAAATGACCAAAGGCTCCAGCGGGAGGGTCATCATGTGGCTAAGACCCGCGTCAGGACAAGCGTTTCCTGGCGCTGGTCTTAGTCACATGATGACCCGCCCGCTGGAGCTTTTGGTCATTTGACCGAAGCCTTCCGCTGGCTTACCGGTCCACCCCTTAAAAAATTATGGTTATAATTATAACTATTTAATCACTATTTGAACCACACCTAGGCACTGCTTTAAGTGATTGATACCATTGCTAATGATCACTCCCAGGTCTTTTCTTTCATCACAGTTTGCTTCCGCATTGGTAGTCTTTGTCAGTGAGCCAGATGTTGTTCCAGGCCACGAGTTTTGATCATATACTAAACAACGTCATTTTATGCACGCGTTCTTAATGGTAGAAACTGGCGGTGAATGAGAAATAGACTGATGTGATTTGCAAGATTGACTGATAAGGAGATAAATACATAAATTATCGTATTTGGGAGGGATGTAAATCTTAATTTAGAGAGAAGAGTTCTAAATAGAAATTTGTCTCTTTCTCTCTATCTGTGTGTGTCTCTCTCTCTCTACAACCTCTATCGCACACTGCAAGATATATTTAATTAAAAATCAATAACCAGTGAAAATCTGCAATCATTTCCTGAAGGGTTGAACTGCATGACAGCAAAGTCAGCGAGAACTTTGCTCAAGCGTTGTATAGCTGTCAGGAAGACGTCATTGACGTGTTCTTCAGTGTCACACTGAACTTGCATGATTCAGACTGCTGTGTGGAAGGGGAGAGAGGAAAAAAAAGAGCTGTGGCTGTAGCAGCTAGGTCCACTGACAGCGTCTGATGATTATCGTGTCTCGTGCCACCAATGCTAACACCTCCCAACACCTGCTAACACCTGCCAACACTTGCTAACACCTGCCAACTCTCTTAAAATATTAAGAGTTTATGTACAGAATTGTTCTCTTTGTTTACGTTGAACAACATGACAGTGAGGAAACTAAAACACTGAATACTATACTACCTCACCCCACCCACTACACCACACCACTGACCCCTCCCCAGTACACCTCACCCCACCCACTACACCACACCACTGACCCCTCCCCAGTACACTTCACCCCACCCACTACACCACACCACTGACCCCTCCCCAGTACACCTCACCCCACCCACTACACCACACCACTGACCCCTCCCCAGTACACTTCACCCCACTCACTACACCACACCACTGACCCCTCCCCAGTACACTTCACCCCACCCACTACACCACACCACTGACCCCTCCCCAGTACACATCACCCCACCCACTACACCACACCACTGACCCCTCCCCAGTACACTTCACCCCACTCCACTACACCACACCACTGACCCCTCCCCAGTACACCTCACCCCACCCACTACACCACACCACTGACCCCTCCCCAGTACACCTCACCCCACCCCACTACACCACACCACTGACCCCTCCCCAGTACACGTCACCCCACCCCACTACACCACACCACTGACCCCTCCCCAGTACACCTCACTCCACCCCACTACACCACACCACTGACCCCTTCCCAGTACACCTCACCCCACCCCACTACACCACACCACTGACCCCTCCCCAGTACACCTCACTCCACCCCACTACACCACACCACTGACCCCTCCCAGTACACCTCACTCCACCTCGCTACACCACACCACTAACCCCTCCCCAGTACACCTCACCCCACCCCACTACACCACACCACTAACCCCTCCCCAGTACACCTCACTCCACCCCACTATACACCACTAACCCCTCCCCAGTACACCTCACTCCACCCCACTACACCACGCCACTGACCCCCTCCCCAGTACACCTCACCCCACCCCACTACACAACACCACTGACCCCTCCCCACTACACCTCACCCCACCCCACTACACCACACCACTGATCCCTCCTCAGTACACCTCACCTCACCCCACTACACACCACTAACCCCTCCCCAATACACCTCACCCCACCCCACTACACAACACCACTGACCCTTCCCCAGTACACCTCACCCCACCCAACTACACCACACCACTGATCTCTCCCCATACACCTCACCCCACCCCACTACACCACACCAGTGACCTCTTCCCAGTACACCTCACCCCACCCAACTACACCACGCAACTGACCTCTTCCCAGTACTCCTCACCCCACCCAACTACACCACACAAGTGACCCCTCCTCAGTACACCTCACCCCACCCCACTCTACCACACCACTAAACCCTCCCCAGTACACCTCACCCCACCCCATTACACTGCACCACTACCCCCAGTACACCTCACAACACCACTACCCCCAGTACACCTCACCACACCACACCCCACTACACTACATCACTGACCCCCGTTACACCTCACCACACTACACCACACCACTGGCCCACCAGGACACCTCACCACACCCCACTACACCACACCACACCACTGACCCTCAGTACACCTCACCCCTTTACACTACACTACACCACTGACCCTTAGTACACCTCACCACACTACAACACAAAACTGAACCCCCAGTACACAACATCACCTCACTTACCCCCTAGTACACCTCACCACACCCCACTAACCACCAGTTCACCTCACCACACCACACTACACCATTGTCCACCAGTACACCTCACCACACTACACTACACTGACCACCATTGTGTCATGTGGGGGTTCGATAATGTGGATTGGGTAATAACACTAATGTTGGCTGGTTATTACATATAATTATAACAGAATATATGGGAAGCACAGGCCCACCCTGCCTCTCTGCTCTCTAAAGACTGACTCACGAATTGGGTCCTAGGGGTGAGCGGCATTCAAAAACTGCTATGGTTAGCTGTAATGTCAGTGAATAACTGTGATTCACACAGATGGTTGGTAGTGAGTCATACTACTGGTAACTGGTTACTGGTACTACTGGGAACTCGGCGACGCTAACGCATGTCGTCCCGACATACAGCTAATACAAACTAGAGACGGCAGGCATACTGCTTGGGCTGATTCTGTACAATGTCAAAGTACACAACAATTGAACATTATAACATACATAAGTTGAATATTGGAATGGAAGCTAATGTAATTGGCTATAATGAGACTTACTGTAATGAAATTGTAATGCATTACAAGGTATGATATAGCACAACTCATCAAATGAGACTCAACATTGGGATTACACAATAGAAGTGATAAAAAATTTTGATCGATTGATCGATCTGTATTCATGTGATCTACGGATTCTGAGGAAGAAATATATACAAAGAAAGAAGTGTTTAACAGAAAGGCAGACTTGGTGCACTCAAATCTAGACTGTTAAATCTCAGAATTTGGAGAGAACGTGAACACAAAAAAAATTCTTGAATATTGATAAGTTGATACTGTAACTATTCATCTATACAGGTTATTTACATTCAACCCCAACTCTGCTAGGGTGAGATTGACATATGCAGAATGGGTGTCATCTCTGGGAGGATCAAACTCTGTTGCACTGGCTAACTCATGCTGTATTTGAGGCAAAACTGAATTGGTAGTTACAAATGATACTTGAGGATTTCTCAACACCTGTCGTGTATGTAGGGAATAACGACATTCGGGTTGATCATATGACTGAGTATTAGAGGTAGAGAGTACAGGATCAGGAGGATTGTCAATCTGTCACATTAGTCTGGGTTGGAACATCATTATCATCACATACCAACTTCAAATTATCCAAATGCGATTCTTTATACTGACCAGTACTAATTTCTCTAACCTTTTACTTATTGCCAGTGATATGTTCAACTACTCGATAAGGACCTACAAACTTTTGATCAAGTTTAGGCATTGCAGACATTTTGTTAAAGTTAGTCAGCATAACTCTCGAACCTACTTTGATTTTGGACGGCTTTGCTCGAGTGTTTGCGGCTCTTGTAAATTCTGCTGTTGATTTATGAAGTGTTTCACAGATTCTTCTAAAAACACTTTGAGCTAAGTTGGTATGAGTTGCTATGAAATCATCAGGGTTGTAATTTGGTTTCGAGTTAGAATATAGCAACTCATAAGGCAAACGTTTATCTACACCGTACAATGCATAATGTGGAGTGTCACCTATAGAAACATTGTAAGCAGAATTTATATCACACTGCACATCAGGTATAACTACATCCCAAGTTTCACTGTTGGGATTGATAGTGGCTCTCAAGACATCAAGTATACTTTCTTATTGGTTCATTCTGCTAACTCATTGCTGGCAGGAGGATGAGGAACAATGGTGGATTTAGACATCTTGTACAAGGTACACAAATTTTCAAGTATCTCATTACATAATTCACCTCCATTATCTGTTACTAGGGACTTAGGGGTGGTATGCCTGCAGATAATGCGTTCTTTAAACACTTTAGCTTCTGTCTCTGCAGTCTTATCTGCAATAGGAACTAACTCACAATATCAGGTGAAATGGTCTACCATAACACACAGATGTTTGTTGCCCTGGAGGGAACATTGGAAATTAGTTAACAGATCTAGCGCAACTCTTTCCCACGGTTTGCTAGTAGTTGGATACACTTGGATTGGATTAGGACCATTAGCATTGCCTTTGTGTTGCATGCAGACACTACATTTCTTAACATACTCAGAAATATCAGTTGCCATACGAGGCCAAAAGTATTTCAAGCTGGCTTGTTTTACTGAACGATCCATACCAGGGTGCGCAACACCTGGTACATCGTGAACTAGCTGTAAGGCTACATTCACTAGTGACTGTGGAATTACTAACTGGCATACCCTTCTGCTAGGAGTACCCAACTCGGCTGTTCGATACAGTAATTCTTGGCTCATGACAAAGTCACTGATGGGGTGCTGGTGGTTCAGTCAGAATAAGATCTTCCTGGAGCAGGAATCGCATCACACCAGACCACATGGGATCTGTTCGTTGAGCATTCTTTACATCTTCAGCAGTAAATGGAGGGTCTGCAGTTACTATACTAACATGTCACGATAAAGCATCTGCGACTACATTTGACTTGCCAGGTAAGTGTTCAAAGGTAGGATTGAACTCTTGGATAGTCAAGGTCCATCTGGTTAACCTTCCAGTAGGTTGTTTGTTCTGGAATAAAGGTATCAGTGGAGCATGGTCTGTCAAGACATGAACAGAGTACTGATAAATAATGTTTCGGAAGTGCTTTAAAGACCATACTATTGCTAAAGCTTCTTGCTCAGTTTCTGTATAATTACGTTCAGCCTTCGTAAGGACTCGGCTAGCAAATGCAACTGCGTTGTACTTGCCATCAGTCTTCTGAGCTAGTACGGCACCTATGCCAATAGAACTAGCATCAGTTGTCAGATAGAAGGGCTTAGAAAAATCTGGAAAATTCAAAATTGGAGCAGATGTTAGCTTTTCTTTTAGAGTTTGGAATGCTCTTTCTTGACGGAAGGTCCAAACGACAGAAGTATCTTTCTTAAGCAACTCAGAGGAGCAGCTATGGAAGAAAAATTGGCAATGAAAGATCTATAAAAACCTGCTAAGCCCACAAAGGATCTTATGGCATAAGCAGTTTTGGGAGTTGGAAAATTTAGTACTGCAGTTACTTTACTTTGGTCAGTCATAGCCCCTCTAGGAGTGACTGTGACCAAGAAACTTGATTTCTGATCTGAAAAATTGACATTTAGACAGTTTGATTTTTAAATTGGCTTTTTCAAGCTTACCAAGTACTACATCAAGCCTTTTCAAGTGTGTATCCACGTCTTCAGACATGACGATTACGTCATCTAAGTACACCATCTAAAGATATTAGTCATGAACCTTGAGAATGCGATTGGGGAGGATTGTAATCCAAAGGCCATACGGAGGAAGTGATAATGACCTGTAGGAGTGGAGAATGCAGTTAGCTCTTGGCTATCCTCGTGAAGAGGGACTTGCCAAAACCCTTGTAACAAGTCCAGGGTCGAAAAGACTTTGTTATCTCCAATGTTATGTAAAAGATCACCCAGTACAGGAAGTGGGAAGCGATCTGGAATAGTTTTCGCATTTAACTTTCTAAAGTCAATCACTGGGCGCAAGTATCATCTTTCTTAGGTACTAGGATCAAGGGCATATTCCAAGGTGAATTGCTAGGTGCAATAACTCCATCATCAAGCATTTGATTGATCAATTCTTCTGCAACAGCTACTTGTGAATGAGGCATTCTGTACGCAGGTATATAGATATGTCTAGTACCAGGTTCAAGTGGGATACGATGGGACAGTAAGTTCGTTATACTCATCTTCTCACCTGATAAGGCAATGGCTTTACGACGTTTGTTCAACAGAGTCAACAAACGCTTGACCTCATCTGGGAAGTCAGTGGAAGCTAAGTCTTTCTCCTCTACTGGTGGAACAGATTGATCCAGTGAAGTGGATGAGGTCTCCCCGGCAGAAATAGCACCGACCCACTGGTCAGGTGACAACTCATCCTCTACCTGAACAGGGTAAGGATAGTGAACAAGGTCAACAAGATTGATATTTGCTCTGAAATGAACACTGTGACCAGAAGTGTTAACTAGGAAGAAATGGATCTTACTATCCCTTACAACATGTAAGGATGGTTCAACAAATAAACCCTTTACTTTGTAGGAATCACTGTCAACTAGGACGTTATCACCATCTGGAACACTAGGAACAACAACAGACACTCTTGTGAGGGCAATAGCCGCGACAGAAACGTCTTTCTGCAGACGGCATGTGACATCAACAAGAGATGGCATTACTAGTTGCAAGTAATCGTTTTCCGACAAGGCGTCCCCTGTGGAGAAACTACTACTTGAACTAGCAGACATTGCAGGGATAGGCTCAGCACTCAAGGTAGTCAGAGCATCCTCGGACACTTGAGGCAACTGGACACTATCTTGCAAGCCTGAAGTTGTATGTGGAACACAGACAGGAGTGACGGGATCACCAGTGCCTGACCACTTGGGTATGCTACTGGAAAATGCAATGGCTTGTAAGGACTTAATCTGAACGTCGTACTCTGCAGCAGTATGGCAGATCTCGGATCCAAGCTGGTAACCCCAAAATGTTATGATCAAGTCATCAATTTGGGCATGCCATCTATAAGGGTTGAGCACTATGCGCAAGTCTCTCGTGGAAGCAAATCCCAGTTGAAGATCACCAGGGAAAGTAATCTGGTCGTCAACAAGGAAGGATAGAAAAGGTAAGGGAAGTCCGACCTCGGACACGCAGGTGAGAACCAGCTACTCCACTAAGGGAGGACACATGAGTCGGTTCTACGAGAAGGACATGCCGTAACTGCTTATCCCTAAACAAACTAGACCTGATAATATTGACTTGTGCACCAGAGTCCATGAACAAATGAACGGGAGCATTATGAACAGATGCTTACACTATAGGACCTATCGTTGCATTGAATGTTATGTGCAAACAAAAAGGAGGGTTGTCATCAGAAAAGATTTGTTCCACTTCATCCCCAAAATCATCTACGTCAGAGACGTGTGAAGCAACATCATCAGCAGGACTGTCATTCTCGAGACTGCTTAAAAGGCTTCAAAGGAATTGTGAACGGGGATGGTGTACTCACTATCACCTACTGTCACCATGGTACGGTTTGACTGGGGAGCTAGAATTCCCCCGAATTGGAAGGAGGAGCCTGGTTCTGGTTAGTCTGAGAACCACGAAGTCTGATTCCTCTCCTGGTTCTGTGGTTGGAACGGCCACGGAAAGATCTAGAGTACTGAAGGTTGTAGAGAGCATTGCACTCAGATGTGTCATGTCCATGTATTCTATAATAAGTACAGTAGGGAAGATCTGACTGGTACTCATCATCAGTACGACGCCTCTTAGGGTGGCTATCAGGACAATTAATTGCAATATGGCCACGGAAACAACAGTTGTTACAAGTCCGCTGACTATGGCCACAACTACCACACTGCCACAATTACCACAACTACTACACTACCACAATTGCCACAACTACCACACTGCCACAATTACCACAACTACCATGCTGCCAAAATTACCACAACTACTACAGTGCCACAATTACCACAACTACCACACTGCCACAACTACCGCAACTACCAGTGATGCAAACCCGCACCCAAACACCTCCTGGGTCGGGATACTTCCAGTTTGACTCGATTGGTTCCGTAACAGGTTCCATAACAGCGTTCCATAACTGCTTCCGTAACAGCTTCTCCGTAACAACTTCCATAACAGCCCCAAGACAAAAGTGATCCCACATCAAAATGGACTAAATTTGCCTTTAAGATTACTTTCTTTACCCATAAGTTTATATTATACATTCAGTGTATTTGCAAGATTTATTTTTCCTTCGCGCGCGAACTTTCTTAAGCATAGATTTATTTATTTATTTATTTTGAAAGTAGAGGGATTTTTGTTTCATGTTTGACTTCACTTCAGGAAAATATTAAATATTTTATTATAGTCCAAACAGCTCCTTACTACAATTTACTTATTATAACTTATTTATTATAAGAAATGGGTCTGTGGCACTACTATTTTGGCACTATTTTGGTACTGCTATTGTGAGACTGCTATCGTGGGACTACTATTGTGACACGAATATTGTGAAACTACCATTGCGGTCCCACAACTGGGGCACTACAACCGTGGCACTACAGCTGTGGCACTACAACTGTGGCACTACAACTATGGCACAACTGTGGCACTACAACTGTGGCACTACAGCTGTGGCACTACAACTGTGGCATTACAGCTGAGGCACTGCAACTGTAGCACTACAACTGTGGCACTACTACCATGGCACTACAACATCCACATGCAAAGTTTAACACATTCTCTGTCTCGTGTGTTAACAGGGTCGCCTTGAGGATAAAGACTTCGCTGGGCGTGGATGGCAGCCAGCAGTGCCTGGCTAAGTCAGGCCGAGTGCCAGAGTGCCAGCTGAAGAGGCTATGAGTCTTGCACTTAGAGACGGCACTCTGTCACTTGTTATTGCAATCTTGGGAGTGCCAGATGCCTCATTGTCCCCTCGTTTGGCTCAATTAGCGTGAGGGAGAGGAATGGGGGCAGAGGGGAGAATGGGAAGGGAGAAGGGTGAGAATAGAGTGGGAAATAATGAGAAAGGTGAGAGGATAGGAAGAAACTAGTTGGAAGGGAAGGAGAGTATCTAGTGGGAGAGAGAAGATAGGCAAAGAGTGGGAGGGAGAGGAGATGAAGAGGGTGGGAAAGAGAAAAGAATGAGGGTGGGAGATTTTTTTTTTTTTTTTTTTTTTTGCCGACGAAGCGGCTAGTTTATTGTGGGCCCGAAAAGGGTTAACATGAGTGCATCTTGGATTTATATCTACAGTTCGCTTATCTGTTGAAAGCAATTTAGAAAATTTTCTTATTATATCTGACATCTTATTTTCATTAATAAGATATCTTGACATAGCACATAGGTTATTATACTGTCTCTATATTCCTCAAAAGTGAACAGTTAAGCACATAGTGTGCAAGTGACCATAGGGTTACGTTGTATTTAGTTTTATCATCTGTGTGTCTGTCAAACTGCCTAAGCCTAAGCCTGGCCACTACAATATCAGTCAGTACTTGTAACCAAGCCTAAGCCTGGCCACTACAACATCAGTCAGTACTTGTAACCAAGCCTAAGCCTGGCCGCTGCAACATCAGTCAGTACTTGTAACCAAGCCTAAGCCTGGCCGCTGCAACATCAGTCAGTACTTGTAACCAAGCCTAATCCTGGCCACTACAACATCAGTCAGTACTTGTAACCAAGCCTAAGCCTGGCCGCTGCAACATCAGTCAGTACTTGTAACCAAGCCTAAGCCTGGCCACTACAACATCAGTCAGTACTTGTAACCAAGCCTAAGCCTGGCCACTACAACATCAGTCAGTACTTGTAACCAAGCCTAAGCCTGGCCACTACAACATCAGTCAGTACTTGTAACCAAGCCTAAGCCTGGCCACTACAACATCAGTCAGTACTTGTAACCAAGCCTAAGCCTGGCCACTACAACATCAGTCAGTACTTGTAACCAAGCCTAAGCCTGGCCACTACAACATCAGTCAGTACTTGTAGCCAAGCCTAAACCTGGCCACTACAACATCAGTCAGTACTTGTAACCAAGCCTAAGCCTGGCCGCTGCAACATCAGTCAGTACTTGTAACCAAGCCTAAGCCTGGCCACTACAACATCAGTCAGCACTTGTAACCAAGCCTAAGCCTGGCCACTACAACATCAGTCAGTACTTGTAACTAAGCCTAAGCCTGGCCACTACAACATCAGTCAGTACTTGTAACCAAGCCTAAGCCTGGCTACTACAACATCAGTCAGTACTTGTAACCAAGCCTAAGCCTGGCCGCTGCAACATCAGTCATTACTTGTAACCAAGCCTAAGCCTGGCCGCTGTAACATCAGTCATTACTTGTAACCAAGCCTAAGCCTGGCCGCTGCAACATCAGTCATTACTTGTAACCAAGCCTAAGCCTGGCCGCTGCAACATCAGTCAGTACTTGTAACCAAGCCTAAACCTGGCCGCTGTAACATCAGTCAGTACTTGTAACCAAGCCTAAGCCTGGCTGCTGCAACATCAGTCAGTACTTGTAACCAAGCCTAAACCTGGCCGCTGCAACATCAGTCAGTACTTGTAACCAAGTCTAAGCCTGGCTGCTGCAACATCAGTCAGTACTTGTAACCAAGCCTAAACCTGGCCGCTGCAACATCAGTCAGTACTTGTAACCAAGCCTAAGCCTGGCTGCTGCAACATCAGTCAGTACTTGTAACCAAGCCTAAGCCTGGCCGCTGCAACATCAGTCAGTACTTGTAACCAAGCCTAAGCCTGGCCGCTGTAACATTAGTCATTACTTGTAACCAAGCCTAAGCCTGGCCGCTGCAACATCAGTCAGTACTTGTAACCAAGCCTAAGCCTGGCTGCTGCAACATCAGTCAGTACTTGTAACCAAGCCTAAGCCTGGCCGCTGCAACATCAGTCAGTACTTGTAACCAAGCCTAATCCTGGCCACTACAACATCAGTCAGTACTTGTAACCAAGCCTAAGCCTGGCCGCTGCAACATCAGTCAGTACTTGTAACCAAGCCTAAGCCTGGCCACTACAACATCAGTCAGTACTTGTAACCAAGCCTAAGCCTGGCCACTACAACATCAGTCAGTACTTGTAACCAAGCCTAAGCCTGGCCACTACAACATCAGTCAGTACTTGTAACCAAGCCTAAGCCTGGCCACTACAACATCAGTCAGTACTTGTAACCAAGCCTAAGCCTGGCCACTACAACATCAGTCAGTACTTGTAACCAAGCCTAAGCCTGGCCACTACAACATCAGTCAGTACTTGTAGCCAAGCCTAAACCTGGCCACTACAACATCAGTCAGTACTTGTAACCAAGCCTAAGCCTGGCCGCTGCAACATCAGTCAGTACTTGTAACCAAGCCTAATCCTGGCCACTACAACATCAATCAGTACTTGTAACCAAGCCTAAGCCTGGCCGCTGCAACATCAGTCAGTACTTGTAACCAAGCCTAAGCCTGGCCACTACAACATCAGTCAGTACTTGTAACCAAGCCTAAGCCTGGCCACTACAACATCAGTCAGTACTTGTAACCAAGCCTAAGCCTGGCCACTACAACATCAGTCAGTACTTGTAACCAAGCCTAAGCCTGGCCACTACAACATCAGTCAGTACTTGTAACCAAGCCTAAGCCTGGCCACTACAACATCAGTCAGTACTTGTAACCAAGCCTAAGCCTGGCCACTACAACATCAGTCAGTACTTGTAGCCAAGCCTAAACCTGGCCACTACAACATCAGTCAGTACTTGTAACCAAGCCTAAGCCTGGCCGCTGCAACATCAGTCAGTACTTGTAACCAAGCCTAAGCCTGGCCACTACAACATCAGTCAGCACTTGTAACCAAGCCTAAGCCTGGCCGCTGCAACATCAGTCATTACTTGTAACCAAGCCTAAGCCTGGCCGCTGTAACATCAGTCATTACTTGTAACCAAGCCTAAGCCTGGCCGCTGCAACATCAGTCATTACTTGTAACCAAGCCTAAGCCTGGCCGCTGCAACATCAGTCAGTACTTGTAACCAAGCCTAAACCTGGCCGCTGTAACATCAGTCAGTACTTGTAACCAAGCCTAAGCCTGGCTGCTGCAACATCAGTCAGTACTTGTAACCAAGCCTAAACCTGGCCGCTGCAACATCAGTCAGTACTTGTAACCAAGCCTAAGCCTGGCTGCTGCAACATCAGTCAGTACTTGTAACCAAGCCTAAACCTGGCCGCTGCAACATCAGTCAGTACTTGTAACCAAGCCTAAGCCTGGCTGCTGCAACATCAGTCAGTACTTGTAACCAAGCCTAAGCCTGGCCGCTGCAACATCAGTCAGTACTTGTAACCAAGCCTAAGCCTGGCCGCTGTAACATTAGTCATTACTTGTAACCAAGCCTAAGCCTGGCCGCTGCAACATCAGTCAGTACTTGTAACCAAGCCTAAGCCTGGCTGCTGCAACATCAGTCAGTACTTGTAACCAAGCCTAAGCCTGGCCGCTGCAACATCAGTCAGTACTTGTAACCAAGCCTAAGCCTGGCCGCTGCAACATCAGTCAGTACTTGTAACCAAGCCTAAACCTGGCCGCTGCAACATCAGTCAGTACTTGTAACCAAGCCTAAGCCTGGCCGCTGCAACATCAGTCAGTACTTGTAACCAAGCCTAAGCCTGGCCGCTGTAACATCAGTCATTACTTGTAACCAAGCCTAAGCCTGGCCGCTGCAACATCAGTCATTACTTGTAACCAAGCCTAAGCCTGGCCGCTGCAGCATCAGTCAGTACTTGTAACCAAGCCTAAACCTGGCCGCTGCAACATCAGTCAGTACTTGTAACCAAGCCTAAACCTGGCCGCTGCAACATCAGTCAGTACTTGTAACCAAGCCTAAGCCTGGCCGCTGCAACATCAGTCAGTACTCGTAACCAAGCCTAAGCCTGGCCGCTGCAACATCAGTCAGTACTCGTAACCAAGCCTAAACCTGGCCGCTGCAACATCAGTCAGTACTTGTAACCAAGCCTAAGCCTGGCCGCTGCAACATCAGTCAGTACTCGTAACCAAGCCTAAGCCTGGCCGCTGCAACATCAGTCAGTACTCGTAACCAAGCCTAAACCTGGCCGCTGCAACATCAGTCAGTACTTGTAACCAAGCCTAAGCCTGGCCGCTGCAACATCAGTCAGTACTCGTAACCAAGCCTAAACCTGGCCACTACAACATCAGTCAGTTGCAAGTTGCTCCTTAAACGTGCTTAGTGTTATTATAGTGGATAAATTTAATCTGGTTTCTAGCTGCATTCGTATAACAATCAGCTACTCTATTTAACACTTACCTTATCTTATATTATTCTTAATGCTAGACACAGACGTACCAAGGTTATCTCCTTCATTTTACTTCATGGTAGTAATTTTTGGCTCACTTATCAGTTTTATCATGAAGGAG
Organism: Cherax quadricarinatus; assembly: GCF_038502225.1. Classification (NCBI taxonomy): domain Eukaryota; kingdom Metazoa; phylum Arthropoda; class Malacostraca; order Decapoda; family Parastacidae; genus Cherax; species Cherax quadricarinatus. The sequence continues at coordinate 34,457,160 of NC_091294.1, read as the reverse complement.
TAATTCAGTGTGTGATGGAATCCATAAAAATTGTACCATAATTCTTTCTTCTCGGATTTTTTAAGTATATCTATCTTGCCTCTCCAATAAACTTGTTGTTAGAGTCATTATGTGAGTCAAGAGCCTTCAGTGATGAAAGAGAATCAGTAATAATCATAGAATCAAGTTCAGTGTCGTAAGTTAACTTTAGTAACATTAGGAGGGTAAACAATTAAGTTTGCAGAGTAAACGCCCAGTTGCTAATTATTATGCCTACCTTAACACGGTTGTTATGGTTATTATCTAGGGAGGTGGCAACAAGAGCAGATGCAGCCCTACCATTAGACTCCTGCTTATATCCGTCAGTGTACATAATTTGTTATAAATTATTACTAACAGTCACACAAGCATTTTCTTCTTGAGCAGTTGCTTAACAAGTGATTTAAGGAAGGGATAACTAGCAATGAGCTTCTTGGGAGGAACTTGCAGGTATGTGATATTAAATGAACACATCTTCCATGGAGGGCGAAATGTTCTTGTTGTCTACAGTGATACAGTTCGTGAAAGTTATAAAACTTAATATAACTGCATGTTTTCCACAATTTATTTAGATCGATGTGTATTTACTTCTAGACATTTAGTAAGATTTGCAGTGGCAGTGTCAAATGCACTTCTTAATATTCCAGTATCAAGTACAGTATTAATCTCAACAGCTGTATCATTAATACCAAGGACTTAAAGCTTCTTCCTCATATTAAGAACCATAATAGATATAGTACAGCCGAGAATAATTCCGAGTCTTTACTTTGAATTAGGTTTAAGGGCTAAAATCAACATTGGTGAGCATAATCAGTTAAGTATCTAATAGAAGACAGTAACTAATAAACACACTCAACAAGATTTTTGTTTGATAGTCCTGTGGTATTACTAATACCATTGTTGAAGCATCTTTAGAACGAAATGAAACGAGGAAGAACTTAAGGCTAATCGTAGTGATTGTGAGTTGAATGTTGTCCCCAGAGAGCTTCGTGGCACCCCAGTGGGCTTCGCGGCACCCTAGTGAACTTCGCGGCACCCCAGTGAGCTTCGCGGCTCCCTAGTGAGCTTCGTGGCACCCCAGTGAGCTTCGCGGCACCCTAGTGAGCTTCGCGGCACCCCAGTGAGCTTCGCGGCTCCCTAGTGGCACCCCAGTGAGCTTCGTGGCGCCCCAGTGAGCTTCGTGGCACCCTAGTGAGCTTCGTGGCACCTCACTGAGCTTCTGGCAGCCCTGTGAGCTTCGTGGCACCCCACTGAGCTTCGCGACACCCCAGTAAGCTTCGCGACACCCCAGTAAGCTTCGCGACACCCCAGTAAGCTTCGCGACACCCCAGTAAGCTTCGCGACACCCCAGTAAGCTTCGCGACACCCCAGTAAGCTTCGCGACACCCCAGTAAGCTTCGCGACACCCCAGGGATGGAAAAGGATTTTTTTTATCTAGCAAAAGTGAACACATCAAGATTATTCTACTGTTCGATTACTCGTATATATGTTAATTATATAACAGGAAAAAAAACAGTTATGTTTCCCTGTTACATTCCATCACGCAGAATGGATCACATACAACATTCAAACAAACCATACCACGGGCGGGGTTAGAACCAGCGATCAGAGAGTCGTGAAACTCCAGACCGACGCGTTAGCCATTGGGCTAACGCGTCGGTCTAGAGTTTTAAGACTGATCGCGGGTTCTAAACCCGCCCGTGGTATGGTTTGTTTGCAATCGTGTCATTACGATTTCGTGAGTCACCGTTCAAGTCTTTCACAATGTGCTGGGAAACTTCAATAAGGCGATGATAATGTCGTCTAACAGAGGGACGGGGTGAGGGTAGTTGGAGAGACAAGTTAGTGGTACAAAAGTAGTTAGTTATGAGGTATATTGTGATGTTGGTTGATTATATGTGATGGTGAGGTGTGACAATGTAGAAATACTTGAAGTTTTAACGTCAGAGAACGAGACAAGTGTTTCCTGACGCGGGTCTTGAGATGACCTGCTAACCAGAATATTTTGTGCTCTATGACCGAGGTTTTCTTCTGGCTTACGGTCCGCCACGTTAACAAAAATTTTTTAGTACATTGTGTTACCGTTGTTAGTGCAGAGAGCAGTGTGTGTGTCGGGTGTAAATTGTTGTTTTGCGCTAGCATGGTGTACACTTAATAGCATGATGTGGCATGCTGTATGCTGTTCTGATGTATACTTCATGGTGTATATTCTTCTGTCTACCTTTAATTTCTACTCGATGAATTGTGTTAGCACCTGTGTTTACTTTATATATATATATATACATATATATATATATATATATATATATATATATATATATATATATATATATATATATATATATATATATATATATATATATATAATATATATATATATATATATGCAAAACAACCACTCTGAAAGAATAGAGAAATTCCAAGCGCTTTCGTGACTACTCACATTATCAAGGAACTATGGTAATGTGAGTAGTCGACTCAACTTGGATAGGTCCTTTGCACAACTCACCCACAAATTATTCTACCCAAGAAAATTTATAATTAATAGAATTTGGGAAGAATTTAATAATACACTGGACAAATAATTTTTAAATTTTCTTGGGTAGAATAGTTTGTGGGTGAGTTGTGCAAAGGACCTATCCAAGTTGGGTCGGCGCGCGTCAGGTGTTTAACAGTTGTGGGATCTGATAGTGAGGTGCTGGCCAGACCCCTTACATAGCTTCCTTGGATGCTTTACTTTCATAGTTCCTTGATAATGTGAGTAGTCACGAAAGCGCTTGGAATTTCTCTATTCTTTCAGAGTGGTTGCTTTGCATATATATATATATATATATATATATATATATATATATATATATATATATATATATATATATATATATATATATATATATATATATATATATATATATATATATATATATATATATATATATATATATATATATATATATATATATGTCATTTCCACAGGGTTCAGCAGGAGGTTTCACCGGTTTAAGGCCTCAACACTTAAAACAAATACTCAATCCAGCACTTGGTGAGGTTTCAGAGAGGCTGCTGTCTGAACTCACCAAATTTTCCAACCTGTGCCTGGCTGGCGGTGTCCCAGAGGCCATCAGACCCTTTTTCTTTGGTGCCTCATTGTGTGCCCTCCGGAAAAAGGATGGCGGAATCAGGCCCATTGCAGTGGGTAACACCCTTCGGCGCCTAGTCGCCAAGGCTGCAGTAAGAAGGGTGAGTCAAGAGGCTGCTGCAATGCTGAAACCAACTCAGCTCGGTTTCGGCGTTCAACAGGGCTGCGAAGCAGTTGCCCACGCAGCACGAGTATATATCAAAACATGTCCTATGAAAAAGCCTTGGTCAAATTGGACTTTGCCAATGCTTTCAACTCAGTCAGAAGGGATGCTGCTCTCCAAGCAGTTTATAGAAACTTCCCTTCCCTTTATCCCTTCATAGAATCGTGTTATAGTGTGACTTCCAAACTATTGTTTGGGGACCATGAAATTGACTCGTGTGAGGGCGTGCAACAGGGGGACCCTCTCGCCCCCTTTCTATTTTGTTTGGTCATCAAGGAAGTCACGGAGGCACTCTCCAGCGAGCTCAATATCTGGTTCCTGGACGACGGTACCCTGGCTGGCACAACAGAATCTCTCCTGGAGGACATCAGTAAAATTAAAGACATGGGAGAAAGCCTGGGCCTTTCTTTAAACCCCACCAAATGTGAAATAGTTTCTACCAATCAACAGTTGATCCAGAATATTAGTACCGTTTTACCAGGAGCACGAGCCATTGATCCAGCCAATAGCACTCTCCTCGGTGCTCCTCTTGGGTCCAATGCCATCGATCTGGTCCTAGGAAAAAAAGTCTCAGACCTCCGGACGATGGAAAGCAGGATGAAAGACACTGACACACACGATGCCTTCTACCTACTCACCAGGTGCCTGTCAACCCCAAAACTTACCTATTTTCTGAGGTGCTCCCCAGCCTTCAGCAGTCCAAAACTCAAGGAATATGACTCTCTCCTGAAGGCCATGCTAGAGAGTGTATTGAATCTTTCCCTTGACGATGGACAGTGGTTGCAAGCCTCACTTCCGGTCAGGCTTGGAGGGCTAGGAGTACGCAGATCCTCCCAGATTGCTCTACCAGCTTTCCTATCCTCTTCCATTGCATCAAACGAGTTGATAAGACAAATTCTTCCTGACACCCTCAGTGACTCAGCAGGAATAGAAGACCCTAGCTATGTCAGTGCCATCACCGAATGGGAGACTCTTGCTGCTCCAGCACCAAACCCTAGTGCAGCACTGGCTCACAAACAGTCAAGCTGGGATAGCCCAATTGCTGAAAAGGTGCTTGCCAACATGCTCAGGGCTGCAACATCAGATAGGGAGATTGCCCGTCTCCAGGCTGTGAGTGCACCTCACTCCGGGGACTTCCTCCAAACAGTTCCCATATCGGCAATGGGAACGCGACTCGACCCTAAGACCCTCCGTATTGCAGTGGCTCTGCGCCTTGCTGCCCCAATTCACACAGAATATATGTGTATTTGCGGCGAAGTGCAAGCAGACCAATACGGTCTACATGGTCTTAACTGTTCCAAAACCAAGGGCTGGCATGCAAGACACAATGAGGTCAACGACATCATTAAGAGAACCCTTGCTACAGCTGGATGCCCTGCCGAGAGGGAGCCACGATCACTTGCAGCAAACAATACCCACAACCCAGCAAACCGCCCCGACGGGATCACCATCTATCCTTGGAAGAATGGCAAGCTCTTAGCATGGGACTATACCTGTGTGTCCACACTGGCTGACACCTATATCCATCACAGTGTGGGGCGACAGGGAGGAGCTGCTGACCACAGGGAGGAGTACAAGATCAGAAAGTACAGGGACATTAGCCAACAGTATCAATTTGTCCCAGTGGGATCAGAGACCTTGGGATCATGGGGAAAAAATGCCACACGTTTCCTTAAAGAATTGGGTTCCAGACTCATCGACACCACCAGGGACCCAAGGGCAGCCACTTTCATGTTCCAGCGCCTCAGCGTCGCCATCCAGAGGGGAAATGCTTGCTGCATACTTGGCTCACGTCCAGCCTCGGAGGAGCTGGAGGAAATTCATCATCTTTGATACATTGTGCCATTGTATTCATGTTTATGTTTTTTTCTGTAAATGTATTTTGTTTATTAATAAATGTTCACATAGAATAAAACATATATAGGGGGTGGTAGGAGAAGAAAATATTCAAACATGTCCGGGGAGAACCTTGAGTTTTCTCTGAGGTACGTTTATTGTCTTCTCTGAGGATGAGGGTCCTCATTCCAGCTATAGAGGTGGTACTTCCCTATATATATATATATATATATATATATATATATATATATATATATATATATATATTTATATATATTTATATACATATATATATATGTATATTTTATTATCACACTGGCCGATTCCCACCAAGGCAGGGTGGCCCGAAAAAGAAAAACTTTCACCATCATTCACTCCATCACTGTCTTGCCAGAAGGGTGCTTTACACTACAGATTTTAAACTGCAACATTAACACCCCTCCTTCAGAGTGAAGGCACTGTACTTCCCATCTCCAGGACCCAAGTCCGGCCTGCCGGTTTCCCTGAACCCCTTCATAAATGTTACTTTGCTCACACTCCAACAGCACGTCAAGTATTAAAAACCATTTGTCTCCATTCACTCTTATCAAACACGCTCACGCATGCCTGCTGGAAGTCCAAGCCCCTCGCACACAAAACCTCCTTTACCCCCTCCCTCCAACCTTTCCTAGGCCGACCCCTACCCCGCCTTCCTTCCACTACAGACTGATACACTCTTGAAGTTATTCTGTTTCGCTCCATTCTCTCCACATGTCCGAACCACCTCAACAACCCTTCCTCAGCCCTCTGGACAACAGTTTTGGTAATCCCGCACCTCCTCCTAACTTCCAAACTACGAATTCTCTGCATTATATTCACACCACACATTGCTCTCAGACATGACATCTCCACTGCCTCCAGCCTTCTCCTCGCTGCAACATTCATCACCCATGCTTCACACCCATATAAGAGCGTTGGTAAAACTATACTCTCATACATTCCCCTCTTTGCCTCCAAGGACAAAGTTCTTTGTCTCCTCAGACTCCTAAGTGCACCACACACCCTTTTCCCCTCATCAATTCTATGATTCACCTCATCTTTCATAGACCCATCCGCTGACACGTCCACTCCCAAATATCTGAATACATTCACCTCCTCCATACTCTCTCCCTCCAATCTGATATCCAATCTTTCATCACCTAATCTTTTTGTTATCCTCATAACCTTACTCTTTCCTGTATTCACTTTCAATTTTCTTCTTTTGCACACCCTACCAAATTCATCCACCAATCTATGCAACTTCTCTTCAGAATCTCCCAAGAGCACAGTGTCATCAGCAAAGAGCAACTGTGACAACTCCCACTTTATGTGTGATTCTTTATCTTTTAACTCCACGCCTCTTGCCAAGACCCTCGCATTTACTTCTCTTACAACCCCATCTATAAATATATTAAACAACCACGGTGACATCACACATCCTTGTCTAAGGCCTACTTTTACTGGGAAATAATTTCCCTCTTTCCTACATACTCTAACTTGAGCCTCATATATATATATATATATATATATATATATATATATATATATATATATATATATATATATATATATATATATATATATATATATATATATATATGTATATATATATATATATATATATATATATTATATATATATATATATATATATATATATATATATATATATATATATATATATATATGTATATTTATATATTATTTTATTATTTTATTATCACACTGGCCGATTCCCACCAAGGCAGGGTGGCCCGAAAAAGAAAAACTTTCACCATCATTCACTCCATCACTGTCTTGCCAGAAGGGTGCTTTACACTACAGATTTTAAACTGCAACATTAACACCCCTCCTTCAGAGTGCAGGCACTGTACTTCCCATCTCCAGGACTCAAGTCCGGCCTGCCGGTTTCCCTGAACCCCTTCATAAATGTTACTTTGCTCACACTCCAACAGCACGTCAAGTATTAAAAACCATTTGTCTCCATTCACTCTTATCAAAAACGCTCACGCATGCCTGCTGGAAGTCCAAGCCCCTCGCACACAAAGCCTCCTTTACCCCCTCCCTCCAACCTTTCCTAGGCCGACCCCTACCTCGCCTTCCTTCCACTACAGACTGATACACTCTTGAAGTTATTCTGTTTCGCTCCATTCTCTCCACATGTCCGAACCACCTCAACAACCCTTCCTCAGCCCTCTGGACAACAGTTTTGGTAATCCCGCACCTCCTCCTAACTTCCAAACTACGAATTCTCTGCATTATATTCACACCACACATTGCTCTCAGACATGACATCTCCACTGCCTCCAGCCTTCTCCTCGCTGTAACATTCATCACCCATGCTTCACACCCATATAAGAGCGTTGGTAAAACTATACTCTCATACATTCCCCTCTTTGCCTTCAAGGACAAAGTTCTTTGTCTCCTCAGACTCCTAAGTGCACCACACACCCTTTTCCCCTCATCAATTCTATGATTCACCTCATCTTTCATAGACCCATCCGCTGACACGTCCACTCCCAAATATCTGAATACATTCACCTCCTCCATACTCTCTCCCTCCAATCTGATATCCAATCTTTCATCACCTAATCTTTTTGTTATCCTCATAACCTTACTCTTTCCTGTATTCACTTTCAATTTTCTTCTTTTGCACACCCTACCAAATTCATCCACCAATCTATGCAACTTCTCTTCAGAATCTCCCAAGAGCACAGTGTCATCAGCAAAGAGCAACTGTGACAACTCCCACTTTATGTGTGATTCTTTATCTTTTAACTCCACGCCTCTTGCCAAGACCCTCGCATTTACTTCTCTTACAACCCCATCTATAAATATATTAAACAACCACGGTGACATCACACATCCTTGTCTAAGGCCTACTTTTACTGGGAAATAATTTCCCTCTTTCCTACATACTCTAACTTGAGCCTCATATATATATATATATATATATATATATATATATATATATATATATATATATATATATATATATATATATATATATATATATATATATATATATGTATATATATATATATATATATATATATATATATATATATATATATATATATATATATATATATATATATATATATATATTATTTTATTTTTTTATTATCACACTGGCCGATTCCCACCAAGGCAGGGTGGCCCGAAAAAGAAAAACTTTCACCATCATTCACTCCATCACTGTCTTGCCAGAAGGGTGCTTTACACTACAGATTTTAAACTGCAACATTAACACCCCTCCTTCAGAGTGCAGGCACTGTACTTCCCATCTCCAGGACTCAAGTCCGGCCTGCCGGTTTCCCTGAACCCCTTCATAAATGTTACTTTGCTCACACTCCAACAGCACGTCAAGTATTAAAAACCATTTGTCTCCATTCACTCTTATCAAAAACGCTCACGCATGCCTGCTGGAAGTCCAAGCCCCTCGCACACAAAGCCTCCTTTACCCCCTCCCTCCAACCTTTCCTAGGCCGACCCCTACCTCGCCTTCCTTCCACTACAGACTGATACACTCTTGAAGTTATTCTGTTTCGCTCCATTCTCTCCACATGTCCGAACCACCTCAACAACCCTTCCTCAGCCCTCTGGACAACAGTTTTGGTAATCCCGCACCTCCTCCTAACTTCCAAACTACGAATTCTCTGCATTATATTCACACCACACATTGCTCTCAGACATGACATCTCCACTGCCTCCAGCCTTCTCCTCGCTGTAACATTCATCACCCATGCTTCACACCCATATAAGAGCGTTGGTAAAACTATACTCTCATACATTCCCCTCTTTGCCTCCAAGGACAAAGTTCTTTGTCTCCTCAGACTCCTAAGTGCACCACACACCCTTTTCCCCTCATCAATTCTATGATTCACCTCATCTTTCATAGACCCATCCGCTGACACGTCCACTCCCAAATATCTGAATACATTCACCTCCTCCATACTCTCTCCCTCCAATCTGATATCCAATCTTTCATCACCTAATCTTTTTGTTATCCTCATAACCTTACTCTTTCCTGTATTCACTTTCAATTTTCTTCTTTTGCACACCCTACCAAATTCATCCACCAATCTCTGCAACTTCTCTTCAGAATCTCCCAAGAGCACAGTGTCATCAGCAAAGAGCAACTGTGACAACTCCCACTTTATGTGTGATTCTTTATCTTTTAACTCCACGCCTCTTGCCAAGACCCTCGCATTTACTTCTCTTACAACCCCATCTATAAATATATTAAACAACCACGGTGACATCACACATCCTTGTCTAAGGCCTACTTTTACTGGGAAATAATTTCCCTCTTTCCTACATACTCTAACTTGAGCCTCATATATATATATATATATATATATATATATATATATATATATATATATATATATATATATATATATATATATATATATATATATATATATATGTATATATATATTATTTTATTTTTTTATTATCACACTGGCCGATTCCCACCAAGGCAGGGTGGCCCGAAAAAGAAAAACTTTCACCATCATTCACTCCATCACTGTCTTGCCAGAAGGGTGCTTTACACTACAGTTTTTAAACTGCAACATTAACACCCCTCCTTCAGAGTGCAGGCACTGTACTTCCCATCTCCAGGACTCAAGTCCGGCCTGCCGGTTTCCCTGAACCCCTTCATAAATGTTACTTTGCTCACACTCCAACAGCACGTCAAGTATTAAAAACCATTTGTCTCAATTCACTCCTATCAAACACGCTCACGCATGCCTGCTGGAAGTCCAAGCCCCTCGCACACAAAACCTCCTTTACCCCCTCCCTCCAACCCTTCCGAGGCCGACCCCTACCCCGCCTTCCTTCCACTACAGACTGATACACTCTTGAAGTTATTCTGTTTCGCTCCATTCTCTCTACATGTCCGAACCACCTCAACAACCCTTCCTCAGCCCTCTGGACAACAGTTTTGGTAATCCCGCACCTCCTCCTAACTTCCAAACTACGAATTCTCTGCATTATATTCACACCACACATTGCCCTCAGACATGACATCTCCACTGCCTCCAGCCTTCTCCTCGCTGCAACATTCATCACCCATGCTTCACACCCATATAAGAGCGTTGGTAAAACTATACTCTCATACATCCCCCTCTTTGCCTCCAAGGACAAAGTTCTCTGTCTCCACAGACTCCTAAGTGCACCACTCACTCTTTTTCCCTCATCAATTCTATGATTCACCTCATCTTTCATAGACCCATCTGCTGACACGTCCACTCCCAAATATCTGAATACGTTCACCTCCTCCATACTCTCTCCCTCCAATCTGATATTCAATCTTTCATCACCTAATCTTTTTGTTATCCTCATAACCTTACTCTTTCCCATATTCACCTTTAATTTTCTTCTTTTGCACACCCTACCAAATTCATCCACCAATCTCTGCAGCTTCTCTTCAGAATCTCCCAAGAGCACAGTGTCATCAGCAAAGAGCAGCTGTGACAACTCCCACCCTGTGTGTGATTCTTTATCTTTTAACTCCACGCCTCTTGCCAAGACCCTCGCATTTACTTCTCTTACAACCCCATCTATAAATATATTAAACAACCACGGTGACATCACACATCCTTGTCTAAGGCCTACTTTTACTGGGAAAAAATTTCCCTCTTTTCTACATACTCTAACTTGAGCCTCACTATCCTCGTAAAAACTCTTCACTGCTTTCAGTAACCTACCTCCTACACCATACACTTGCAACATCTGCCACATTGCCCCCCTATCCACCCTGTCATACGCCTTTTCCAAATCCATAAATGCCACAAAGACCTCTTTAGCCTTATCTAAATACTGTTCACTTATATGTTTCACTGTAAACACCTGGTCCACACACCCCCTACCTTTCCTAAAGCCTCCTTGTTCATCTGCTATTATATTCTCCGTCTTACTCTTAATTCTTTCAATTATAACTCTACCATACACTTTACCAGGTACACTCAACAGACTTATCCCCCTATAATTTTTGCACTCTCTTTTATCCCCTTTGCCTTTATACAAAGGAACTATGCATGCTCTCTGCCAATCCCTAGGTACCTTACCCTCTTCCATACATTTATTAAATAATTGCACCAACCACTCCAAAACTATATCCCCACCTGCTTTTAACATTTCTATCTTTATCCCATCAATCCCGGCTGCCTTACCCCCTTTCATTTTACCTACTGCCTCACGAACTTCCCCCACACTCACAACTGGCTCTTCCTCACTCCTACAAGATGTTATTCCTCCTTGCCCTATACACGAAATCACAGCTTCCCTATCTTCATCAACATTTAACAATTCCTCAAAATATTCCCTCCATCTTCCCAATACCTCTAACTCTCCATTTAATAACTCTCCTCTCCTATTTTTAACTGACAAATCCATTTGTTCTCTAGGCTTCCTTAACTTGTTAATCTCACTCCAAAACTTTTTCTTATTTTCAACAAAATTTGTTGATAACAGCTCACCCACTCTCTCATTTGCTCTCTTTTTACATTGCTTCACCACTCTCTTAACCTCTCTCTTTTTCTCCATATACTCTTCCCTCCTTGCATCACTTCTACTTTGTAAAAACTTCTCATATGCTAACTTTTTCTCCCTTATTACTCTCTTTACATCATCATTCCACCAATCGCTCCTCTTCCCTCCTGCACCCACTTTCCTGTAACCACAAACTTCTGCTGAACACTCTAACACTACATTTTTAAACATACCCCATTCCTCTTCGACCCCATTGCCTATGCTCTCATTAGCCCATCTATCCTCCAATAGCTGTTTATATCTTACCCTAACTGCCTCCTCTTTTAGTTTATAAGCCTTCACCTCTCTCTTCCCTGATGCTTCTATTCTCCTTGTATCCCATCTACCTTTTACTCTCAGTGTAGCTACAACTAGAAAGTGATCTGATATATCTGTGGCCCCTCTATAAACATGTACATCCTGAAGTCTACTCAACAGTCTTTTATCTACCAATACATAATCCAACAAACTACTGTCATTTCGCCCTACATCATATCGTGTATACTTATTTATCCTCTTTTTCTTAAAATATGTATTACCTATAACTAAACCCCTTTCTATACAAAGTTCAATCAAAGGGCTCCCATTATCATTTACACCTGGCACCCCAAACTTACCTACCACACCCTCTCTAAAAGTTTCTCCTACTTTAGCATTCACGTCCCCTACCACAATTACTCTCTCACTTGGTTCAAAGGCTCCTATACATTCACTTAACATCTCCCAAAATCTCTCTCTCTCCTCTGCATTCCTCTCTTCTCCAGGTGCATACACGCTTATTATGACGCACTTCTCGCATCCAACCTTTACTTTAATCCACATAATTCTCGAATTTACACATTCATATTCTCTTTTCTCCTTCCATAACTGATCATTTAACATTACTGCTACCCCTTCCTTTGCTCTAACTCTCTCAGATACTCCAGATTTAATCCCATTTATTTCCCCCCACTGAAACTCTCCTACCCCCTTCAGCTTTGTTTCGCTTAGAGCCAGGACATCCAACTTCTTTTCATTCATAACATCAGCAATCATCTGTTTCTTGTCATCCGCACTACATCCACGCACATTTAAACAACCCAGTTTTATAAAGTTTTTCTTCTTCTCTTTTTTAGTAAATGTATACAGGAGAAGGGGTTACTAGCCCATTGCTCCCGGCATTTTAGTCGCCTCATACGACACGCATGGCTTACGGAGGAAAGATTCTTTTCCACTTCCCCATGGACAATAGAAGAAATAAAAAAGAACAAGAGCTATTTAGAATAAGGAGAAAAACCTAGATGTATGTATATATATATATGCATGTGCGTGTCTGTGAAGTGTGACCAAAGTGTAAGTAGGAGTAGCAAGATATCCCTGTTATCTAGCGTGTTTATGAGACAGAAAAAGAAAACCAGCAATCCTACCATCATGCAAAACAGTTACAGGTTTTTGTTTCACAGTCATCTGGCAGGACGGTAGTACTTCCCTGGGTGGTTGCTGTCTACCAACCTACTATATATATATATATATATATATATATATATATATATATATATATATATATATATATATATATATATATATATATATATATATATATATATATATATATATATATATATTTATATATATATATCTGAGAGAGTTAGAGCTAAGGAAGGGGTAGCAGTGATGTTGAAGGATCAGTTATGGAAGGAGAAAAGAGAATATGAATGTGTAAATTCAAGGATTATGTGGATTAAAGTAAAGGTTGGATGCAAAAAGTGGGTCATAATAAGCGTTTATGCACCTGGAGAAGAGAGGAATGTAGAGGAGAGAGAGAAATTTTGGGAGATGTTAAGTGAATGTATAGGAACCTTTGAACCAAGTGAGAGAGTAATTGTAGTAGGGAACCTGAATGCTAAAGTAGGAGAAACTTTTAGTGTGGGTGTGGTAGGTAAGTTTGGGGTGCCAGGTGTAAATGATAATGGGAGCCCTTTCATTGAACTTTGTATAAAAAGGGGTTTAGTTATAGGTAATACACATTTTAAGAAAAAGAGGATAAATAAGTATACAAAATATGATGTAGGGCGAAATGACAGTAGTTTGTTGGATTATGTATTGGTAGATAAAAGACTGTTGAGTAGACTTCAGGATGTACATGTTTATAGAGGGGCCACAGATATATCAGATCACTTCTTAGTTGTAGCTACACTGAGAGTAAAAGGTAGATGGGATACAAGGAGAATAGAAGCATCAGGGAAGAGAGAGGTGAAGGTTTATAAACTAAAACAGGAGGCAGTTAGGGTAAGATATAAACAGATATTGGAGGATAGATGGGCTAATGAGAGCATAGGCAATGGGGTCGAAGAGGTATGGGGCAGGTTTAAAAATGTAGTGTTAGAGTGTTCAGCAGAAGTTTGTGGTTACAGGAAAGTTGGTGCGGGAGGGAAGAGGAGCGATTGGTGGAATGATGATGTAAAGAGAGTAGTAAGGGAGAAAAAGTTAGCATATGAGAAATTTTTACAAAGTAGAAGTGATGCAAGGAGGGAAGAGTATATGGAGAAAAAGAGAGAGGTTAAGAGAGTGGTGAAGCAATGTAAAAAGAGAGCAAATGAGAGAGTGGGTGAGATGTTATCAACAAATTTTGTTGAAAATAAGAAAAAGATATTGTTCCTCCTTGCCCTATACACGAAATCACAGCTTCCCTATCTTCATCAACATTTAACAATTCGTCAAAATATTCCCTCCATCTTCCCAATACCTCTAACTCTCCATTTAATAACTCTCCTCTCCTATTTTTAACTGACAAATCCATTTGTTCTCTAGGCTTTCTTAACTTGTTAATCTCCAAAACATTTTCTTATTTTCAACAAAATTTGTTGAAAACATCTCACCCACTCTCTCATTTGCTCTCTTTTTACATTGCTTCACCACTCTCTTAACCTCTCTTTTTTTCTCCATATACTCTTCCCTCCTTGCTTCACTTCTTCTTTGTAAAAATTTCTCCTCTTCCCTCCCGCACCCACTTTCCTGTAACCACAAACTTCTGCTGAACACTCTAACACTACATTTTTAAACCTACCCCATACCTCTTCGACCTCATTGCCTATGCTCTCATTAGCCCATCTATCCTCCAATAGCTGTTTATTTCTTACTCTAACTGCCTCCTCTTTTAGTTTATAAACCTTCACCTCTCTCTTCCCTGATGCTTCTATTCTCCTTGTATCCCATCTACCTTTTACTCTCAGTGTAGCTACAACTAGAAAGTGATCTGATATATCTGTGGCCCCTCTATAAACATGTACATCCTGAAGTCTACTCAACAGTCTTTTTTCCACCAATACATAATCCAACAAACTACTGTCATTTCGCCCTACATCATATCTTGTATACTTATTTATCCTCTTTTTCTTAAAATATGTATTACCTATAACTAAACCCCTTTCTATACAAAGTTCAATCAAAGGGCTCCCATTATAATTTACACCTGGCACCCCAAACTTACCTACCACACCCTCTCTAAAAGTTTCTCCTACTTTAGCATTCAGGTCCCCTACCACAATTACTCTTTCACTTGGTTCAAAGGCTCCTATACATTCACTTAACATCTCCCAAAATCTCTCTCTCTCCTCTGCATTCCTCTCTTCTCCAGGTGCATACACGCTTATTATGACCCACTTCTCGCATCCAACCTTTACTTTAATCCACATAATTCTTGAATTTACACATTCATATTCTCTTTTCTCCTTCCATAACTGATCATTCAACATTACTGCTATCCCTTCCTTTGCTCTAACTCTCTCAGATACTCCAGATTTAATCCCATTTATTTCCCCCCACCGAAACTCCCCTACCCCCTTCAGCTTTGTTTCGCTTAGGGCCAGGACATCCAACTTCTTTTCATTCATAACATCAGCAATCATCTGTTTCTTGTCATCCGCACTACATCCACGCACATTTAAGCATCGCAGTTTTATAAAGTTTTTCTTCTTCTCTTTTTTAGTAAATGTCTACAGGAGAAGGGGTTACTAGCCCATTGCTCCCGGCATTTTAGTCGCCTCATACGACACGCATGGCTTACGGAGGAAAGATTCTTTTCCACTTCCCCATGGACAATAATAGAAATAAAGAGGAACAAGAGCTATTTAGAAAAAGGAGAAAAACCTAGATGTATGTATATATATATATATGCATGTGCGTGTCTGTGAAGTGTGACCAAAGTGTAAGTAGGAGTAGCAAGATATCCCTGTTATCTAGCGTGTTTATGAGACAGAAAAAGAAACCAGCAATCCTACCATCATGCAAAACAGTTACAGGTTTCTGTTTCACAGTCATCTGGCAGGACGGTAGTACTTCCCTGGGTGGTTGCTGTCTACCAACCTACTACTATATAAATATATATATATATATATATATATATATATATATATATATATTTATATATATATATATATATATATATATATATATGTGAGGATTTGTAGGGTTTAATTTCTCTATTTGTCTGAGGACCATGTCACTAGTTACCGCAATCGTGCATAGTCTATTATCGTCCTGTTCTACAGAATGGATACAAATGCACTGGTAAACGTGCAGCGGAGGATGTCAAAGTTGATCCCATTTATCAGAAATCTTCCCTATGAGGATAGACTGAGGGCCCTGAATCTGCACTCTCTAGAAAGGCGTAGAATTAGTGGGAATATGATCGAGGTGTATAAATGGAAAACAGGAATAAATAAAGGGGATGTAAACAGCGTTGTGAAAATATCCAGCCAAGACAGGACTCGCAGCAATGGCTTCAAGTTGGAAAAATTCAGATTCAGGAAGGATATAGGAAAGCACTGGTTTGGTAATATTTATTTATTTATTTATTTATTTATTTATTTATTTTTTATTTGGACATGATACATAGTTGTACAAAGAAATATAGTGATTGGGTGTACATGCCAAAAGTCCCTTGTATGCAGAACATTATAGACAGGCTTAAAATTAACTTAAGATTAACTAAGCAATGATGTATTCAGTGGTGAAAATTACAGAAAACAAATTACAACATGAAGTACAATTGAGTATTTCAAATAAGAAGCATTATAGTAACAAATCTGTAGCATAACAAAGTATAATATAATATAAAGTTGTAGATGAGTGGAACAAACTCCCGAGTACAGTTATAGAGGCTAAAATATTGTGTAGTTTTAAAAATAGGTTAGATAAATACATGTGTTGGTGTGGGTGGGTGTGAGTTAGACCTGACTAGCTTGTGGTACTAGGTCTGATGCCGTGCTCCTTCCTTATGTGGAAGTGACCTGACTTGCTGGGTCATTGGGCTAATCCGGGGGAGGGACACGGACCTGCCCTGCTTCACATGGGTCAGTAGGCCTGTCTTGCCAGAGGTGTGCTTACACTACAGTTATAAAACTGCAACATTAACACCCCTCCTTCAGAGTGCAGACACTGTACTTCCCATCTCCAGGACTCAAGTCCGGCCTGCTGGTTTCCTTGAATCCCTTCATAAATATTACCCTGCTCACACTCCAACAGCACGTCAAGTCCTAACAACCATTTGTCTCCATTCGCTTCTATCTAACACGGTCACACATGGTCAGCCCTCTGGATAATAGTTTTGGTAATCCCACACCTCCTCCTCATTTCCAAACTACTATTCTCTGCATTATATTCACACCACACATTGCCCTCAGACACGACATCTCCACTGCCTCCAGCCTTCTCCTTGTTGCAACATTCAACACCCATGCGTCACACCCATATAAGAGTGTTGGTATAACTATACTCTCATACATTTCCCTCTTTGCTTCCATGGACAAAGTTCTTTGTCTCCAAAGACTCCTTAGTGCGCCACTCACCTTTTTTCCTTTGTCAATTTTATGATTCACCTCATCCTTCATAGACCCATCTGCTGACACATCCACTCCTAAATATTTGAATACATTCACCTCCTCCATACTCTCTCCCTCCAAACTGATATCCAGTCTTCCGTTACCTATTTTGTTTTATCCTCATCACCTTACTCTTTCCTGTATTCACTTTCAATTTTCTTTTACATACCCTACCAAACTCATCCACCAACCTCTGCAACTTCTCTTCAGAATACCCCAAGAGCACAGTGTCATCAGCAAAGAGCAACTGTGACAACTTCCACTATGTGTTAGATTCTTCATCTTTTAACCGAACACCTCTTGTCAACACCCAAGCATTCACTTTTCTTACAACCCCATCTACAACTACATTGAACAACCATGGTGATATCACACATCCTTGTCTAAGGCCTATTTTTCCTGGGAAATAATCTTCCTCTCTCCTACATACTCTAACCTGAACCTCACTATCCTCGTAAAAACTTTTCACTGCTTTCAATAACCTACCTCATATTCCATACATTTGCAACACCTGCCACATTGTTACCCTATCCACCCTGTCATACGCCTTTTCCAAATCCATAAATGCCACAAAAACCTCTTTACCCTTATCTAAATACTGTTTACCTATATGTTTCACTGTAAACACTTGGTCCACACACCCTCTACCCTTCCTAAAGCCTCCTTGTTCATCTGCTATCCTACTCTCCGTCTAACTCTTAATTCTTTCACTAATAACTTTACCATACACTTTACCAGGTATACTCAACAGACTTATTTCCCTATAATTTTTGCACTCTCTTTTGTTCCCTTTGCCTTTATACAAAGGAACTATGCATGCTCTCTACCAATCACTAGGTACCTTACCCTCTTCCATACATTTATTAAATACAAGCACCAACCACTCCAAAACTATATCTTTATCCCATCAATCCCGGCTGCCTTACCCCCTTTCATTTTACCTACTGCCTCACGAACTTCCCCCACACTCACAACTGGCTCTTCCTCACTCCTACAAGATGTTATTCCTCCTTGCCCTATACACGAAATCACAGCTTCCCTATCTTCATCAGCAGTTAACAATTCCTCAAAATATTCCTTCCATCTTCCCAATACCTCTAACTCTCCATTTAATAACTCTCCTCTCCTATTTTGAACCGACAAATCCATTTGTTCTCTAGGCTTCTTTAACTTGTTAATCTCACTCCAAAACTTTTTCTTATTTTCAACAAAATTTGTTGATAACATCTCACCCACTCTCTCATTTGCTCTCTTTTTACATTGCTTCACCACTCTCTTAACCTCTCTCTTTTTCTCCATATACTCTTCCCTCCTTGCATAACTTCTACATTGTAAAAATTTCTCATATGCTAACTTTTTCTCCCTTACTACTCTCTTTACATCATCATTCCACCAATCGCTCCTCTTCCCTCCCGCACCAACTTTCCTGTAACCACAAACTTCTGCTGAACACTCTAACACTACATTTTTAAACCTGCCCCATATATATATATATATATATATATATATATATCTATATATATATATATATATATATATATATATATATATATATATATATATATATATATATATGTATATATATATATATATATATATATATATATATATATATATATATATATATATATATATATATATATATCTGAGAGAGTTAGAGCTAAGGAAGGGGTAGCAGTGATGTTGAAGGATCAGTTATGAAAGGAGAAAAGAGAATATGAATGTGTAAATTCAAGGATTATGTGGATTAAAGTAAAGGTTGGATGCAAAAAGTGGGTCATAATAAGCGTTTATGCACCTGGAGAAGAGAGGAATGTAGAGGAGAGAGAGAGATTTTGGGAGATGTTAAGTAAATGTATAGGAACCTTTGAACCAAGTGAGAGAGTAACTGTGGTAGGGGACCTGAATGCTAAAGTAGGAGAAACTTTTAGTGTGGGTGTGGTAGGTAAGTTTGGGGTGCCAGGTGTAAATGATAATGGGAGCCCTTTCATTGAACTTTGTATAGAAAGGGGTTTAGTTGTAGGTAATACACATTTTAAGAAAAAGAGGATAAATAAGTATACAAAATATGATGTAGGGCGAAATGACAGTAGTTTGTTGGATTATGTCTTGGTAGATAAAAGACTGTTGAGTAGACTTCAGGATGTACATGTTTATAGAGGGGCCACAGATATATCAGATCACTTCTTAGTTGTAGCTACACTGAGAGTAAAAGGTAGATGGGATACAAGGAGAATAGAAGCATCAGGGAAGAGAGAGGTGAAGGTTTATAAACTAAAAGAGGAGGCAGTTAGGGTAAGATATAAACAGCTATTGGAGGATAGGTGGGCTAATGAGAGCATAGGCAATGGGGTCGAAGAGGTATGGGGCAGGTTTAAAAATGTAGTGTTAGAGTGTTCAGCAGAAGTTTGTGGTTACAGGAAAGTTGGTGCGGGAGGGAAGAGGAGCGATTGGTGGAATGATGATGTAAAGAGAGTAGTAAGGGAGAAAAAGTTAGCATATGAGAAATTTTTACAAAGTAGAAGTGATGCAAGGAGGGAAGAGTATATGGAGAAAAAGAGAGAGGTTAAGAGAGTGGTGAAGCAATGTAAAAAGAGAGCAAATGAGAGAGTGGGTGAGATGTTATCAACAAATTTTGTTGAAAATAAGAAAAAGTTTTGGAGTGAGATTAACAAGTTAAAGAAGCCTAGAGAACAAATGGATTTGTCGGTTCAAAATAGGAGAGGAGAGTTATTAAATGGAGAGTTAGAGGTATTGGGAAGATGGAAGGAATATTTTGAGGAATTGTTAACTGCTGATGAAGATAGGGAAGCTGTGATTTCGTGTATAGGGCAAGGAGGAATAACATCTTGTAGGAGTGAGGAAGAGCCAGTTGTGAGTGTGGGGGAAGTTCGTGAGGCAGTAGGTAAAATGAAAGGGGGTAAGGCAGCCGGGATTGATGGGATAAAGATATAGTTTTGGAGTGGTTGGTGCTTGTATTTAATAAATGTATGGAAGAGGGTAAGGTACCTAGTGATTGGTAGAGAGCATGCATAGTTCCTTTGTATAAAGGCAAAGGGAACAAAAGAGAGTGCAAAAATTATAGGGAAATAAGTCTGTTGAGTATACCTGGTAAAGTGTATGGTAAAGTTATTAGTGAAAGAATTAAGAGTTAGACGGAGAGTAGGATAGCAGATGAACAAGGAGGCTTTAGGAAGGGTAGAGGGTGTGTGGACCAAGTGTTTACAGTGAAACATATAGGTAAACAGTATTTAGATAAGGGTAAAGAGGTTTTTGTGGCATTTATGGATTTGGAAAAGGCGTATGACAGGGTGGATAGGGTAACAATGTGGCAGGTGTTGCAAATGTATGGAATATGAGGTAGGTTATTGAAAGCAGTGAAAAGTTTTTACGAGGATAGTGAGGTTCAGGTTAGAGTATGTAGGAGAGAGGAAGATTATTTCCCAGGAAAAATAGGCCTTAGACAAGGATGTGTGATATCACCATGGTTGTTCAATGTAGTTGTAGATGGGGTTGTAAGAAAAGTGAATGCTTGGGTGTTGACAAGAGGTGTTCGGTTAAAAGATGAAGAATCTAACACATAGTGGAAGTTGTCACAGTTGCTCTTTGCTGATGACACTGTGCTCTTGGGATATTCTGAAGAGAAGTTGCAGAGGTTGGTGGATGAGTTTGGTAGGGTATGTAAAAGAAAATTGAAAGTGAATACAGGAAAGAGTAAGGTGATGAGGATAAAACAAAATAGGTAACGGAAGACTGGATATCAGTTTGGAGGGAGAGAGTATGGAGGAGGTGAATGTATTCAAATATTTAGGAGTGGATGTGTCAGCAGATGGGTCTATGAAGGATGAGGTGAATCATAAAATTGACAAAGGAAAAAAGGTGAGTGGCGCACTAAGGAGTCTTTGGAGACAAAGAACTTTGTCCATGGAAGCAAAGAGGGAAATGTATGAGAGTATAGTTATACCAACACTCTTATATGGGTGTGATGCATGGGTGTTGAATGTTGCAACAAGGAGAAGGCTGGAGGCAGTGGAGATGTCGTGTCTGAGGGCAATGTGTGGTGTGAATATAATGCAGAGAATAGTAGTTTGGAAATGAGGAGGAGGTGTGGGATTACCAAAACTATTATCCAGAGGGCTGACCATGTGTGACCGTGTTAGATAGAAGCGAATGGAGACAAATGGTTGTTAGGACTTGACGTGCTGTTGGAGTGTGAGCAGGGTAATATTTATGAAGGGATTCAAGGAAACCAGCAGGCCGGACTTGAGTCCTGGAGATGGGAAGTACAGTGTCTGCACTCTGAAGGAGGGGTGTTAATGTTGCAGTTTTATAACTGTAGTGTAAGCACACCTCTGGCAAGACAGGCCTACTGACCCATGTGAAGCAGGGCAGGTCCGTGTCCCTCCCCCGGATTAGCCCAATGACCCAGCAAGTCAGGTCACTTCCACTTAAGGAAGGAGCACGGCATCAGACCTAGTACCACAAGCTAGTCAGGTCTAACTCACACCCACCCACACCAACACATGTATTTATCTAACCTATTTTTAAAACTACACAATATTTTAGCCTCTATAACTGTACTCGGGAGTTTGTTCCACTCATCTACAACTTTATATTATATTATACTTTGTTATGCTACAGATTTGTTACTATAATGCTTCTTATTTGAAATACTCAATTGTACTTCATGTTGTAATTTGTTTTCTGTAATTTTCACCACTGAATACATCATTGCTTAGTTAATCTTAAGTTAATTTTAAGCCTGTCTATAATGTTCTGCATACAAGGGACTTTTGGCATGTACACCCAATCACTATATTTCTTTGTACAACTATGTATCATGTCCAAATAAAAAATAAATAAATAAATAAATAAATAAATAAATAAATATTACCAAACCAGTGCTTTCCTATATCCTTCCTGAATCTGAATTTTTCCAACTTGAAGCCATTGCTGCGAGTCCTGTCTTGGCTGGATATTTTCACAACGCTGTTTACATCCCCTTTATTTATTCCTGTTTTCCATTTATACACCTCGATCATATTCCCACTAATTCTACGCCTTTCTAGAGAGTGCAGATTCAGGGCCCTCAGTCTATCCTCATAGGGAAGATTTCTGATAAATGGGATCAACTTTGACATCCTCCGCTGCACGTTTACCAGTGCATTTGTATCCATTCTGTAGAACAGGACGATAATAGACTATGCACGATTGCGGTAACTAGTGACATGGTCCTCAGACAAATAGAGAAATTAAACCCTACAAATCCTCATATATATATATATATATATATATATATATATATATATATATATATATATATATATATATATATATATATATATATATATATATATATATAGTAGTAGGTTGGTAGACAGCAACCACCCAGGGAAGTACTACCGTCCTGCCAGATGACTGTGAAACAGAAACCTGTAACTGTTTTGCATGATGGTAGGATTGCTGGTTTCTTTTTCTGTCTCATAAACACGCTAGATAACAGGGATATCTTGCTACTCCTACTTACACTTTGGTCACACTTCACAGACACGCACATGCATATATATATATACATACATCTAGGTTTTTCTCCTTTTTCTAAATAGCTCTTGTTCCTCTTTATTTCTATTATTGTCCATGGGGAAGTGGAAAAGAATCTTTCCTCGGTAAGATGTGCGTGTCGTATGAGGCGACTAAAATGCCGGGAGCAATGGGCTAGTAACCCCTTCTCCTGTAGACATTTACTAAAAAAGAGAAGAAGAAAAACTTTATAAAACTGCGATGCTTAAATGTGCGTGGATGTAGTGCGGATGACAAGAAACAGATGATTGCTGATGTTATGAATGAAAAGAAGTTGGATGTCCTGGCCCTAAGCGAAACAAAGCTGAAGGGGGTAGGGGAGTTTCGGTGGGGGGAAATAAATGGGATTAAATCTGGAGTATCTGAGAGAGTTAGAGCAAAGGAAGGGATAGCAGTAATGTTGAATGATCAGTTATGGAAGGAGAAAAGAGAATATGAATGTGTAAATTCAAGAATTATGTGGATTAAAGTAAAGGTTGGATGCGAGAAGTGGGTCATAATAAGCGTGTATGCACCTGGAGAAGAGAGGAATGCAGAGGAGAGAGAGAGATTTTGGGAGATGTTAAGTGAATGTATAGGAGCCTTTGAACCAAGTGAAAGAGTAATTGTGGTAGGGGACCTGAATGCTAAAGTAGGAGAAACTTTTAGAGAGGGTGTGGTAGGTAAGTTTGGGGTGCCAGGTGTAAATTATAATGGGAGCCCTTTGATTGAACTTTGTATAGAAAGGGGTTTAGTTATAGGTAATACATATTTTAAGAAAAAGAGGATAAATAAGTATACAAGATATGATGTAGGGCGAAATGACATTAGTTTGTTGGATTATGTATTGGTGGAAAAAAGACTGTTGAGTAGACTTCAGGATGTACATGTTTATAGAGGGGCCACAGATATATCAGATCACTTTCTAGTTGTAGCTACACTGAGAGTAAAAGGTAGATGGGATACAAGGAGAATAGAAGCATCAGGGAAGAGAGAGGTGAAGGTTTATAAACTAAAAGAGGAGGCAGTTAGAGTAAGAAATAAACAGCTATTGGAGGATAGATGGGCTAATGAGAGCATAGGCAATGGGGTCGAAGAGGTATGGGGTAGGTTTAAAAATGTAGTGTTAGAGTTTTCAGCAGAAGTTTGTGGTTACAGGAAAGTGGGTGCGGGAGGGAAGAGGAGAAATTTTTACAAAGAAGTGATGCAAGGATGGAAGAGTATATGGAGAAAAAAAGAGAGGTTAAGAGAGTGGTGAAGCAATGTAAAAAGAGAGCAAATGAGAGAGTGGGTGAGATGTTTTCAACAAATTTTGTTGAAAATAAGAAAAAGTTTTGGAGATTAACAAGTTAAGAAAGCCTAGAGAACAAATGGATTTGTCAGTTAAAAATAGGAGAGGAGAGTTATTAAATGGAGAGTTAGAGGTATTGGGAAGATGGAGGGAATATTTTGACGAATTGTTAAATGTTGATGAAGATAGGGAAGCTGTGATTTCGTGTATAGGGCAAGGAGGAACAACATCTTGTAGGAGTGAAGAAGAGCCAGTTGTGAGTGTGGGGGAAGTTCGTGAGGCAGTAGGTAAAATGAAAGGGGGTAAGCCAGCCGGGATTGATGGGATAAAGATAGAAATGTTAAAAGCAGGTGGGGATGTAGTTTTGAAGTGGTTGGTGCAATTATTTAATAAATGTATGGAAGAGGGAAAGGTACCTAGGGATTGGCAGAGAGCATGCATAGTTCCTTTGTATAAAGGCAAAGGGGATAAAAGAGACTACAAAAATTATAGGGGAATAAGTCTGTTGAGTATACCTGGCAAAGTGAATGGTAGAGTTATTATTGAAAGTATTAAGAGTAAGACAGAGAATAGGATAGCAGATGAACAAGGAGGCTTTAGGAAAGGTAGGGGGTGTGTGGACCAGGTGCTTACAGTGAAACATGTAAGTGAACAGTATTTAGATAAGGCTAAAGAGGTCTTTGTGGCATTTATGGATTTGGAAAAGGCGTATGACAGGGTGGATAGGGGGGCAATGTGGCAGATGTTGCAGGTGTATGGCGTAGGAGGTAGGTTACTGAAAGCAGTGAAGAGTTTTTACGAGGATAGTGAGGCTCAAGTTAGAGTATGTAGCAAAGAGGGAAATTATTTCCCAGTAAAAGTAGGCCTTAGACAAGGATGTGTGATGTAACCGTGGTTGTTTAATATATTTATAGATGGGGTTGTAAGAGAAGTAAATGCGAGGGTCTTGGCAAGAGGCGTGGAGTTAAAAGATAAAGAATCACACATAAAGTGGGAGTTGTCACAGCTGCTCTTTGCTGATGACACTGTGCTCTTGGGAGATTCTGAAGAGAAGTTGCAGAGATTGGTGGATGAATTTGGTAGGGTGTGCAAAAGAAGAAAATTAAAGGTGAATACAGTAAAGAGTAAGGTTATGAGGATAACAAAAATATTAGGTGATGAAAGATTGGATATCAGATTGGAGGGAGAGAGTATGGAGGAGGTGAATGTATTCAGATATTTGGGAGTGGACGTGTCAGCCGATGGGTCTTCCTGGCTCTTCCTCACTCCTACAAGATGTTATTCCTCCTTGCCCTATACACGAAATCACAGCTTCCCTATCTTCATCAGCAGTTAACAATTCCTCAAAATATTCCTTCCATCTTCCCAATACCTCTAACTCTCCGTTTAATAACTCTCCTCTCCTATTTTGAACCGACAAATCCATTTGTTCTCTAGGCTTCTTTAACTTGTTAATCTCACTCCAAAACTTTTTCTTATTTTCAACAAAATTTGTTGATAACATCTCACCCACTCTCTCATTTGCTCTCTTTTTACATTGCTTCACCACTCTCTTAACCTCTCTCTTTTTCTCCATATACTCTTCCCTCCTTGCATCACTTCTACTTTGTAAAAAATTCTCATATGCTAACTTTTTCTCCCTTACTACTCTCTTTACATCATCATTCCACTAATCGCTCCTCTTCCCTTCCGCACCAACTTTCCTGTAACCACAAACTTCTGCTGAACACTCTAACACTACATTTTTAAACCTACCCCATACCTCTTCGACCCCATTGCCTATGCTCTCATTAGCCCATCTATCCTCCAATAGCTGTTTATATCTTACCCTAACTGCCTCCTCTTTTAGTTTATAAACCTTCACCTCTCTCTTCCCTGATGCTTCTATTAAGAACATAAGAACGAAGGAACACTGCAGAAGGCCTACTGGCCCATGCGAGGCAGGTCCAAGTCCCTACCGGCTTAAGCCAATGCACCCAACCTAGTCAGGTCAGGTCACATTGACTTAAGGGAGGAACACGGCAACCGACCTGTTAGCACAAGCTATCAGGTCCAACTCACACCCACCCACATCTACTCATGTATTTATCCAACCTATTTTTAAAGCTACACAACGTTCTGGCCTCTATAACGGTACTTGGGAGTTTGTTCCACTCATCCACAACTCTATTACCAAACCAGTACTTTCCTATATCCCTCCTGAATCTGAATTTTTCCAACTTAAAACCATTGCTGCGAGTCCTGTCTAGGCTAGATATTTTCAGCACACTATTTACATCCCCTTTATTTATTCCTGTCTTCCACTTATAAACCTCAATCATATCCCCCCTAATTCTACGTCTTTCTAGAGAGTGCAGTTTCAGGGCCCTTAGTCTATCCTCATAGGGAAGGTTTCTGATACATGGGATCATCTTTGTCATCCTCCTTTGTACATTTTCCAGAGAATTTATATCCATTCTGTAATACGGTGACCAAAACTGTGCAGCATAATCTAAATGAGGCCTAACCAAGGATGTATAGAGTTGAAGAACAACCTGAGGACTCCTATTATTTATGCTTCTTGATATGAAGCCAAGGATTCTATTAGCTTTATTGCGAACACTTATGCACTGTTGTCTTGGTTTCAGATTACTGCTAACCAGAACTCCTAAATCTTTTTCGCAATCCGTAATATTAAGATCTACATTATTTAGTTTATATGTGGCATGGTTATTGTCCTGTCCAACATTTAGAACTTTGCATTTGTCTATATTAAACTGCATCTGCCACTTCTCCGACCACTGCATCAGTCTATTCAAATCTTCCTGGAGTGCTCGAATGTCCTCGTCAGAATGAATTCGACGGCCTATTTTGGTGTCATCGGCAAACTTGCCGATGTCGCTCTTTATGCCCTCATCTATGTCGTTTATGTAGATTGTGAACAGCAGGGGGCCCAACACTGACCCCTGTGGAACACCGCTCGTGACGCTTCCCCACTCTGATTTCTCCCCATTTATGCAAACTCTCTGCTGCCTATTTGTCAACCATGCCTCTATCCAGGAAAAAATTTCTCCTCCTATTCCATGTGCTTTAATTTTCCTCAATAGTCTCTGATGTGGGACCCTGTCAAAAGCCTTACTGAAGTCCATATACACAATATCATATTCATTACCATGATCTACCTCCTCAAATACCTTAGTGAAAAAAGTTAATAAATTCGTAAGGCAGGAACGCCCCTTTGTAAAACCATGCTGAGATTCGTTGATTAATTTATGCTTTTCAAGGTGGCTACGAACTGCCTCGGCAATTATTGATTCCATAAATTTTCCCACTATGGAGGTTAGGCTTATTGGTCTATAGTTCGAAGCTAAGGACCTGTCACCTGTTTTGAAAATAGGTATCACATTTGCCATTTTCCACTTATCTGGCACCATGCCAGTTTGTAGTGATATGTTGAAAAGATTAGCCAAAGGTGTGCTAAGCTCCTCTTTACATTCCTTTAGAACCCTTGCATACAGTTCATCAGGGCCTGGGGATTTGTTAGGTTTTAATTTATCTATTTGCCTAAGGACCATGTCACTTGTGACCCTAATAGTGCACAGTTTATTATCGTCCTGTTCTACATAATTTATCATTACTGGAATATCGCTGGTATCCTCCTGTGTAAAAACTGAGAGGAAGTATGTGTTAAAAATTCTACACATTTCCTTATCACTGTCAGTGAGCTGACCCGAGGAACTTTTGAGTGGGCCTATCTTGTCCCTGATCTTACTTCTGTATACCTGAAAGAATCCTTTTGGGTTAGTCTTCGATTCTCTTGCAACTTTAACCTCATAATCTCTATTTGCTTTTCTAATTCCCTTTTTTATTTCTCTCTTTAACTGAATATATCGATTTCTTAATTGCCCCTCTCCTCTTTTGATTTGCCTATATATGCCTCTCTTTTGACCAATCAGATATTTTAATCTATTGTTCATCCATTTAGGATCATTTTTGTTTGATCTGATTTCCCTATTTGGAACATAATTTGACTGAGCAGCTAGAACTATGCCCTGGAAAGCATCATATCGGCAACCATCACCACCTACCTGACCCCTAGTCAGGTCATTCCAGTTCAGCCCACCTAAGTAATTTTTCAGTCCTATGAAATCAGCCAAGCGAAAGTCAGGGACGGAGACTTGATTGCCATTATTAGGGGAATTCCATGATATGTTAAAACTGAGTGATTTGTGATCACTCTCCCCAAGCTCATCATTAACCTCAAGATTATTAATTAGTGTTTCCCTACTGGCAAGAACCAAGTCAAGGAGGTTATTTCCCCTAGTTGGCTCTGTCACAAACTGTTTTAAAAAACAATCCTGGATCGTATCAAGAAAGTCACCCGACTCTAAATTTCCTGTCAAATTGCTCCAGTCAATCTGTCTATAGTTGAAATCTCCCATTAGCACAACATTTTCGTATGTAGATGCCTTACGAATTTCGTCCCATAGAAGTTTACTGCACTCCCTATCAAGATTTGGGGCCCTGTAAATCACACCCAAAATTAGTTTTTCTCGGCCCTCGAGAAGCTGTAACCAAACAGATTCAGTGGCTGACGCTTCTAATTTAATATCTTGTCTAACACAACAATTTAAATTGTCTCTGACATACATCGCTACTCCACCACCTTTCCTGTTGACCCTGTCAGTGTGGAATAATTTATAGCCTTGTATGTGACATTCAGAGGGCATCTCTCTATCTTTCAGATTGAGCCAGGTCTCTGTTATAGCAATAATATCTATGTTTCCTGCACTTGCAATTAATCTTAGCTCATCTATCTTATTTCTAACACTCCTGCTATTAGTATAGTAAACCTTAAGGGAGCTAGTCCCTTGCTGCCCTCTGCTGTCCCCCTTTGTTTGCTGACCTGTTCTATTGTCTTTATTTATAACTTCATGCTGAATGCCTTTTATACATTTACTGTTTCCAACCCTAGTGTTGCAACCTGCTTGTTTCCCACACACACCCATACCTCTATCTTCCATCAGTTTAAAATCATAGGCATTTCACCAATGGCCTTCTCAATCGAGTCTGCAAGTGCTACCACCCCTGCCCCAGAGAGATGAACCCCATCCCTTGCATACATATCATGTTTGCCATAAAAGTTGTTCCAGTTGTCAATGAATGGGATTGCAAGTTCCTTGCAGTATCTGTCTAGCCAGCAATTTACACCAATTGCCCTAGACAACCATTCATTTCCTACTCCCCTTCTAGGCAAGATGCTACATATGATTGGGATCCCTCCCTTAGACTTAATGAAATCTATAGCTGACCTGTATTCTATTCTCCTTGTTTCCCATCTACCTTTTACTCTCAGTGTAGCTACAACTAAGAAGTGATCTGATATATCTGTGGCCCCTCTATAAACATGTACATCCTGAAGTCTACTCAATAGTCTTTTATCTACCAATACATAATCCAACAAACTACTGTCATTTCGCCCTACATCATATTTTGTATACTTATTTATCCTCTTTTTCTTAAAATGTGTATTACCTATAACTAAACCCCTTTCTATACAAAGTTCAATGAAAGGGCTCCCATTATCATTTACACCTGGCACCAAAACTTACCTACCACACCCACTCTAAAAGTTTCTCCTACTTTAGCATTCAGGTCCCCTACCACAATTACTCTCTCACTTGGTTCAAAGGTTCCTATACATTCACTTAACATCTCCCAAAATCTCTCTCTCTCCTCTACATTCCTCTCTTCTCCAGGTGCATAAACGCTTATTATGACCCACTTTTCGCATCCAACCTTTACTTTAATCCACATAATCCTTGAATTTACACATTCATATTCTCTTTTCTCCTTCCATAACTGATCCTTCAACATGACTGCTACCCCTTCCTTAGCTCTAACTCTCTCAGATATATAAGATCACTGTAAACAGGTGATTTCAGAATATGCAAAACAACCACTCTGAAAGAATAGAGAAATTCCAATTTCAGAGTGGTTGTTTTGCATATTCTGAAATTACCTGTTTACTGTGATCTTATTGCATTAATGGATACAACACGACTCTTCAGAATGTTCTCGATAAGCTTTCCTAATCATATATCTTTTGTTTCAGTTTTCTTCTGCACTGATCAAGTCCCACAAGTTAAAAATTCGACTTAATTTTTTTAAAAATTGTTTAAATGAACAAGTTCTGCCCAAGTCTCTTTTACCCAATAGACTCCTTGACATGAGGGATCGTCCTTTTGATGATTTTACGAGAATTATTCTTCAGAAACATATTGAAATAACTAAAATACAGGAGAAGGAAGCATTCAAAATATTGAGAAACAAAAAATACTCTTTTAATCAGGCCATTCCATCAGAATGGAAACACAGTATGTTGGATCATTGCTATAATAAACTCAGAAGAATTTGTAATGAACTCAAGAGCAAACTACAAAGAAAATTAGACATTTTAATTGAAAATAGTGATTGCACAAAGAATGCTAATAAAATTTTTGTAATTAACTTATCAGATGAAATTTTAGACAAACATACAACTGCTACTCTAGGTTTTGGCCTAAGTTTTGCAGCTTCAAAAAAACTTAATAATGTTGAAATTGCAAAAGCCTTTTGTAACTTTGAAAAATTTTCTGATTTATCCTCTGATGAAATTAATATTAGTAAAGGAATGGTATATAGCTCTATGTTAAAACCAAACATTCCCAATTGCCCTCAAAGATTCTTTAAGTCTTATGATACATTTAATAACAATAAAAATTTGCGCCTTACTAAAGCATACAAAATAAATGCAATAGCAATTATGAAAGAAAATGATTACCAAGAAAAAATTAATAATCTCTTAGATGATACTGAAACCTATTTTAAACTTAGGAAAAATCCCCTAGAAACCGTTAACAGCAATTTCAATAAAACAATAAAACTTCTACTGAAAGGCAAAGATGAATTAGTCAAACAATTTACTTCCACTAATCCATCTTTACCTTACATGTATGGACTAATAAAAACACACAAACCAGGGAATCCAGTCAGACCAATTATTAGCTCCATAGGGTCAGTTTCATATAAATTATCCAAATGGCTTGTTGATATTTTGAGCCCTATTGTTGGCAAAATTTCTAACTTTAATGTTAAAAACAACATAGACTTGGTTGATAAATTAAGCTCCTTGACTGACTTAAATGATTTTAACATGGTTAGTTTTGATGTTACTTCCTTGTTTACGAAAGTTCCTGTTGATGATTTATTAATTTTCTTATCTGAAGAACTCGTTAACTATAATTTACCATTGCCAGTTCCTACTATCAATAAACTTATTAAACTTTGCATTATGCAAAATTTGTATTTAATGATAAGTTTTACACTCAGAAGTTTGGTTTGGCAATGGGAAATCCTCTTTCACCTGTTCTTAGTAACCTATACATGGAACTTTTTGAAACAAGGTTGCTTAACACAATCCTCCCTAATAGAGCTAAATGGTTCAGATATGTTGATGATATTTTGTGTCTTATGCCCAAAAATGTAGATATACATCATTTCCTTGGAAAATTAATAGCTTAGCCCATTCTATAAACTTTACTGTTGAGTTTGAAGAAAATAACTCATCGCCTTTTCTAGATGTTTTAATTATTAAGGGTAATAATGAATTCAAATTTAAAATTTACAGAAAACCTACAAATAACTGTTTCTATGTCCACTATTATTCCTCGCATCAAGATAGAGTCAAACTGTCTGTTTTCTCATCAATGTTTTTGAGAGCTTTACGAATTTATAGTCCTGAGTTCATAGATGAGGAAATATTCAAAATTTATGAAATAGGTAATGATTTGAAATACCCAAGAAATGTAATTGATAAATCTTTTAAAGTTGCTAGAAATACTTTTTACAATCCAAAAAGGGACAACCAGCCTTATTCAACTAAAAATATGTTGGTTCTCCCTTACCATGAAAACTTGGTTGATATGCCTTCTCTTCTTAAGACTTTTAATATTAAAGTTGTATTCAAAAAACTTGATACAGTAAAAAAACTTTTGATAAAGAATTCCCCCCAAAATGCTGATGGATGTGTCTATAAGATTCCTTGTAAAATTTGCGATAAAGTTTATTACGGTCAAACTGGTAAAAATCTCGAACTAAGATTAAAACAACATAAATATAGCATTAGAACTGGACAAGATTCCAATGCTCTATTTATTCATGTAAGAGATTTTAACCATCCAATTGATTTTCAAAAAGTTGAGAAAGTAGTATCAAGCAAGTCCATGGTCGACAGGAATATAATTGAATCTTGTTTCATAAAAAGCAGTTTTGACAATAATATGAATATTTCCTTTGGTTTATATAAATTAGATCCATTTATAATTAATAGAATTTGGGAAGAATTTAATAATACACTGGACAAATAATAATTTTTAAATTTTCTTGGGTAGAATAGTTTGTTGGTGAGTTGTGCATAGGACCTGTTCAGTTGGGCCGGCGCGCGTCAGGTGTTTAACCGTTGTGAGATCTGATAGTGAGGTGTTGGCCAGACCCCTTATATAGCTTCCTTGGATGCTTTACTTTCATAGTTCCTTGATAATGTGAGTAGTCACGAAAGCGCTTGGAATTTCTCTATTCTTTCAGAGTGGTTGTTTTGCATATTCTGAAATCACCTGTTTACTGTGATCTTATTGCATATATATATATATATATATATATATATATATATATATATATATATATATATATATATATATATATATATATATATATATATATATATATTTAATTATTTAAAACCTGTAACAGTGAAAGATTTTTGGGACAATTTTTGATGGAAACAAGGTACATTGACTCAGCCTGTTCTCTTATTAGCAGAGAGCATTTCACTGCTACTTATACAGTCAGATGGGTGACTGTTTAACTAGTCTTAAACAGTGATTATCTATCTTACATTAGATTTAGAGTAAGATCTTTATTTTATACTTCATTTATTGATCTTGTGGTTTTTTGCACCTTCTTAACTTTTATTACTGAAAATAATATCTAACTTTACCTAACCTAGCTAAATTTAACCCAGCCTAACCTAACTTAACCTAGCTAAACTTAACCTAGCCTAACTTAACCTAGCTAAACTTAACCTAGCCTAACTTAACCTAGCTAAACTTAACCTATCCTAACCTAACATAGCCAAACTTACCCTAGTCTAACCTAACCTAACTAAATTTAACCGAACCTAACCTATACCACCCTATTCTATCTTATCCTAACCTATACTAGCCTAACCTATCCCAACGTAGCCTATTCTAATTTAACCAATTCTAACATAAACTGCCCTAACCTAGCCTATCCTAACCAATTCTAACCTAACCTATCCTATCCCAACCTATCCCAACGTAGCCTATCATAACCTTTTCTAACCTAAACTATCTTATCCTAACTTAACCTAAAACTGTCCTAACCTGTGCTATCCTAACCTATCCTAACCAATCCTATCCTAACCTATGCTCACCTAGCCTATGCTAACCCAATTCAACCTAACCTAACCTAGGCTATCCTAACCTATGCTATCCTAACCTATACTAACCTAACCTATCCTAACCTATCCTATCCTAACCTATGCTAACCTAGCCTATCCTAACCTAACTTATCCTAACCTAACCTAACCTACGTAACGTTAATCGAGAAATTTGTTGTTAACCATCAATATAGAATTTGCTAGGATGGGTTACGCGATTATCTTTAAATATGAATGATTAACTTTGCATATGCATTATTAGTTTTGAGTATGCATGATTAGTCTTGAATATTCATGATTAGCTTTGCCCCTGGGTCCATGTGAAGGCTGGAATGACTACGCTGGACACTGAGTCTTCATTCAAAAGGCATCAGGTTACTTGTGTTCCATGAAGGACCTTGAATATTTTCCAGCCCATTAATGGGGGGCAGGTGGATTGCCTTGATGGTGGTGAAATTATCTTGGTGAAAAGAAAAATGGAATCAAAGCTTATTAACTCCCATTCCCTAACCGCTGAGTGCTTTCCCTACAGGGATCTTACGGGACGCTGATGCGATACTAGCGCAAGCCTTGTTTGTTGTAGCAAAGTTTCGCTAAAGGAGGGCTTTATCACAGCTCTGCGTTCTGACCCCAAACATACACAAAGAATACGTATTCCTGACTTCAAACATACACAAAGCATGCGCATCCCTGACTTCTCATCTTCTCGTTCGTCATAGAGCACCAACAATGTGCGCCACTAAGCATTTACGGCCATCAACATCTCAACCAGCACAACATCAAGTGAGGCATGTATTTTAAACCACTTGCGAGGCTTTTATTGTCCCCCCCATTATATCTTGTCCTGATAAGAACAATAAACCTCTTTTGTTCCATTTTATGGGAGCCTCGTTTTTTATATGCTATTGTTATTTTATCGTCACGAACCGCTGTTCCTCCCTTCTCTTGTGCGTTCGTGAATGAATCCACGAATGAATCCGTCTCTGGCGAACGACAACAGTGGATCCGAGTGGCTCATAGGCTTGATGCATTAACTACATTAGCTAGTTTATTAACTAATTTATTAAATAATTTATTGACTAAATATTTCTTTTATAAAGCTAGTGATGTGGCACTAAATAAATATATAAACTAATGATAAAAAACTAAATAAAACTGTAAACTAATGATAAGGAACTAAACAAATCAGACTAAATAAATGTTTCGCTTTTGTTAAAAATCTTGAATTATTTCGAGTACACTGTCGTTCGTCAACCCAATTAGCAGACGGAGGATCGACCCTGCGCTCCTCGAGGTCATTTACACCCTTACGGGCTCAGCGCTTCCCTGTAATAATCTGTTTTGTTAGGAACGTCGGTTTACCAACCACATACATTTTTTTGTCGGTGTAATTCAGTTTTTCTTCCTTGTGTTACTTCGTGATCTTGGTACTACTGATTGAGAAAAAGATTTAGGAGTTCTGGTTAGCAGTAATCTAAAACCAGGACAACAGTGCATAAGTGTTCGCAATAAAGCTAACAGAATCCTTGGCTTCATATCAAGAAGTATAAATAATAGAAGTCCTCAGGTTGTTCTTCAACTCTATATATCCTTGGTTAGGCCTTATTTAGATTATGATGCACAGTTCTGGTCACCGTATTACAGAATGGATATAAATGCTCTGGAAAACGTACAGAGAAGGATGACAAAGTTGATACCATGTATCAGAAATCTTCCCTGTGAGAATAGACTGACGGCCTGGAATCTGCACTCTCTAGAAAGGCGTAGAATTAGGGGGGATATGATTGAGGTGTATAAATGGAAAACAGGAATAAATAAAGGGAATGTAAATAGTGTACTGAAAATATCCAGCCAAGACAGGACTCGCAGCAATGGTTTCAAGTTGGAAAAGTTCAAATTCAGGAAGGATATAGGAAAGCACTGGTTTGCTAATAGAGTTGTGGATGAGTGGAACAAACTCCCGAGTACCGTCATAGAAGCTATGACATCCATTCATTGCCCACTCCCTTTCTAGGCAAGATGCTACATATGACAGGGACCCTCCCCCTTACACCTAATTAAATCTATACTGACCTGTACTACCTAGCAGCTCCTCTCTCCTACCCTTCCTGATATCATTTCCAACAGCACTGAGACAGATAATGGGCTTGTTCCCATTACCTGTAATGATATTATCCAACCTGTTGACTATGTCATCAGGTTGACGATGCTTGACGATGTTCCAGGTAGGTTCCAGGTAGATCCCTGGAAACACCTGGAGGTTCCAAATAGGTTCCTGGAAGTACCTGGAAGTTCTAGGTAGGTTGGTGGGAGCACTTGGAGGTGCAGGTAGGTTGCTCGGAGAACCTGGAGGTTTTAGGTAGGCTTCTGGGAGCACCTGCACTTCCAGGTAGGTTTCAAGGAGCACCTGGAGAGTGCTGTTGGGTTCCTGAGAGTACTTGATAGTTCCAGGTAGGTTGGTAGGAGCATCTGGAGGCTCCGGATAGGTTTCTGGGAGCACCTAGAGGAGCAGATATAGTTCCTGAGAGCACCTGAAGGCTGCAGGTAGGTTTCTGGAAGTACCTGGAGGCTGCAGGTATCTTGGGAGCACCTGGAGGAGGCTGCAGGTAGGTTCTTGGGAGCACCAGGAGGCTGCAGGTAGGTTTCTGGGAGCACCTACTCAATCCTTCAAAATCTTTACCGCCAGGGTCGTAAATTTTGAGGTGGCAGTCGGGGTCACGCTAGGAGTGGCCCGGGGTCACCCGAAACCTGCTGGAACGGGGTCAAATAGAGGTCAGCAAGGCGAGGAGAGGTCAGCTCCATGATGATTGTTAATGGAGACGAGGTTGGGGAAGGGTTACCAGGATTCATGGTTGATGGGGAGGGAGACGAAGGGTGTGAGAGGAAAGGAAGAGAAGGATGGGGGAAAGGAAGAGAGAGTGGGATAGGGCCAGGATGTGTGGGGAAGATCGCCTTGGGAGAAGCGATGGAAGCTTGTGTGTTTGTGTGTGTGAGAGAGAGAGGGGGAAGGAGGGAGGGAAATATTCCAGAACACAACCTCAACTCTCCAGCATGTAGTCATGAGATAGTAACTCTCCAGAACACAACCTCAGCACCAAGTATACAATCCTGAGTTAATAACTCTCCAGAACACAAACTCAGTGCTAAATATGCTACCCTGAGTTAGTAACTCACCAGAACACAACCTCAACTCCTCAGCATACAACCCAACCCTGAATTATTAACTCGCCAGAACACAACCTCAGCACTCAGCATGTAACCCTGAGTTAATAACTCACCAGAACACAACCTCAACTCCCCAGCATACAACCCTGAGTTAATAACTCGCCGGAACACAACCTCAACGCTCAGTATGTAACCCTGAATTAATAACTCACCAGAACACAATCTCATCTCCCCAGCATACAACCCTGAGTTAATAACTCGCCGGAACACAACCTCAACACTCAGTATGTAACCCTGAGTTAATAACTCACCAGAACACAACCTCATCTCCCCAGCATACAACCCTGAGTTAATAACTCGCCGGAACGCAACCTCAACACTCCCTCCGAACAAGAGCTGCATCAAGCACAAACCCAACACGCACGCTGTACCAAGCCTGCATGTTTTTACCCTCATTATCCTCACAATTTTCTCGGGAAATTGTGGAAGGCAATGTTGATTCTGCGCGTCTCTCGTCACCCACCTGCTGACTGTGGAAAGTCTTCAAAAGATGCTGCTGCAACGGCGTTATTGCCGAGTTGTTTGTCGAGTCTCGCAGATGTGTCTCTTGAGGGATGTGAACTCAGCCGTGTTGTGGGTGGATTATTATTATTATTATTATCATGGGGGAGCGTTAAACCCGTAGGAGTGTACAGCGCCTGTGGGGAGGGGGGTGGAATGCATTCCGACTCAATTTTAGTTTTTTTTATGGCTGGGCTTCTTTTTTTTTCTGTCTGTTGTTTAATATTATTTTAAAATTTCGAAACAGCAGTAACAATAGCAACAGTAACAGCAGCAACAACAGAGACAACAACAGCTACACATCAACAACAATAACAATGACTATGCCAGCAGCAACAACATTAACAAAGATAAGAATCGACAACAACAACAAAATTAATAACTGTTAGTTTTAATTATTATTTCTCTTGTAGTGATGATAATAATGATATAATAATAACGACGATGATAATGATGACAATAATAATAATAATAATAATAATAATAATAATAATAATAATAATAATAATAATAATAATAATAATAATTAGTAGAAGAAAAAGGATGGAAAATAAATTGATGATGATGATAATAATGATGATAACAAGGGAAAATAATGAATGCTGTATCATGTGGGTTTCGATAACGTGGATGGGGTAAAAATACTCACGTAGGCTGGTTTGTACGTATAATATATAACGGGAAGTATGGGAAGCGCCAACAGCCGACCTGTCTCTCTCTGCTCCCTATCTTTGACTGACCCACAAGTGCCTACAGGGTGAGGGGTGTTTGAAATCCTGCTATGGTCAACAGCAATATGAATAGCAGTCAGTGATTCACACAGACAGTTGGTAGTGAGTCATCTACTGGTACACTGGTTACTGGTAACTGGTTACTAGGAACTGGTACTACTACTGAGAGCTCGGCGACGCTAACGTATGTCGTCCCAACATACAGCTAATACAACTAGAGACGGCAGGTGTACGGCTTGGGCTGATTCTATACAATGTCAAAGTACACAACAATTGAACATTATAACATACGTAAGTAGAATATTGGAACGGAAGCTTACATAATTGAAACTGTAATGCAACTGTAACGAATTACAATGTATGATATAGCACAACTCATCGAATGAAACTCAACATTGGGAATACACAATAGAAGTGATAAAAAAAATTTGATCGATCGATCTGTATTCATGTGATCTACGGATTCTGAGGAAGGAATATATACAAAGAAAGAAGTGTTTAACAGAAAGGCAGATTCGGTGCACTCAAATCTAGACTGTTAACTCTCAGAATTCGGAGAGAACGTGAACACAAAAAAAAAAATTCTTGAATGCTGATAAGTTGATACTGTAATTATTCATCTATACAGGTTATTTACATTTAACCTCAACTCTGCTAGGGTGAGATTGACATATGCAGAATGGGTGTCATCTCTGGGAGGATCAAACTGTAGCACTGGCTAACTCATGCCGTATTTGAGGCAAATCTGAATTGGTAGTTACAAATGATACTTGAGGATTTCTCAATACCTGTCGTGTACGTAGGGAATAACGACATTCAGGTTGATCGTCTGACTGAGTATCAGAGGTAGAGAGTACAGGATCAGGAGGATTGTCAGAGTCTGTCACATTAGTCTGGGTTGGAACATCATTATCATCACATACTAACTTCATATGATCTAAATGTGTTCCTTTATCTTGCCCAGTTGAATTGTCCTTCCTCTTACAGTGTTTCTTAGACATTTTTTTATTACTTCTGCAGAATTAGTTGCATCTCTTTTATTTCAATTTTAGCATTTTGTATCATTTTCATTATTTGTTATTTTTGCCTTATTTGTTCTTGTGCAATTTCTTTACCATTATGTCTCACATACTGTCAAGTGATACTTTAGTGAATGTCGACACTCAGACCTCTCAGGCTACTGCTGCTCCTGTCATCATTCCTCACAGTTCCTTATCGAATGACACTGACCCAGACACTGAGACACTATAGTTTTACTCGTGATTCCCTTGATGCCTTACCTTTATTCAATGACCATGTACATAGTCTTGAAGCATGGTTTACTGCCATTCGTTCTCGTGTTAATGCTCTAGTTGACGGTCCTCCTTCAGAGGAAAGTCTTATCAGACTTGCGAAAGAAGCTCTTCATCGGTCCCCTGCTGCTGTTCACGTTGTTGACCTCCTTGAAATGCGAGACTTCAGGAATCTTACTAAGTGGTCACAATATGAGGAACTGATTCGTTCTTTCCTTGTACCAGTAAAAACAGCTGATCCATATGTCGTTCTTCGGGAACTTGTGAATGCTACACCCATGACTAAAGAATCATTGAGTGCATTTGCTGTTAGATTAGACAAACTTTTATCATCATTTATCAATGCTGTCCAGTCCTCAGCTTTTGTCCCTGACGAGGATAAACCATCCACAGCGTCGTTTGCTAAAATAGCAGCTTATGGAGCAATTAAAGAACTAATGCCGCCTGCTTCCGTGTGTGCTTATGAGGCTAATCCTCCAACTGTGACGATGGAACCACTTACAGCCCTAAATCATGTACGTTCCTTGTGCCCCCAGGGTACTTTCCCATGTATCAAAAGTAATTTCACATCTATGCCTCAGTCTGCACCACCTCTTGTTTGTACCACAGCGACAAATCGTGGTCGTCAACCATCACAGCGATCACCAAGAACCAGTGTACAGAGTCATTATAAACCTCGTAGTATTCATAGTACATTCAGTAACCATAGTCAGCGGACTTGTTACAACTGTGGGTTCTGTGGCCATATTGCAATTAATTGTCTTGATAGTTACCCTAACAGGCATCGTACTGATGATGAGTGCCAGTCAGATCTTCCCTACTGTACTTATCATAGAATACATGGACATGACACATCTGAGTGCAATGCTCTCTACAACCTTCAGCGCTCTAGATCTTTCCGTGGCCGTTCCAACCACAGAACCCGTAGAGGAAACAGACATCGTGGTTCTCAAACTAACCAGAACCAGGCTCATTCTTCCAATTCGGGGGAATTCCAGCGCCCCAGTCAAACCATCCCATGGTGACAGTAAGTGGTAATGAGTACACCATCCCCATTCACAATTCCTTTGTAGCCTTAAGCAGTCTCGAGAATGGCAATCCTGCTGATGATGTTGCTTCACACATCTCTGATGTAGATGATTTTGGGGATGAAGTGGAACAAATCTTTTCTGATGACAATCCACCTTTTTGTTTGCACATAACTTCCAATGCAACCATAGGCCCTATAGTGCAAGCATCAGTTCATAATGCGCCCATTCATTTGTTCATGGACTCTGGTGTGCAAGTCAATATTATCAGGTCTAGTTTGTTTAGGGATAAGCAGTTATGACATGTCCTTCTCGTTGAACCGACTCATGTGTCCTCCCTTAGTGGAGTAGCTGGTTCTCACCTGCGTGTCCGAGGTCGGACTTCCCTCACTTTTTCTATCCAAGGTAGAGACTTCACTGCTTCCTTCCTTGTTGTCAACCAGATTACTTTCCCTGGTGACCTTCTACTGGGATTTGCTTCCATGCGAGACGCATTGTGCTCGACCCTTATCGATGGCATGCCCAAATTGATGACTTGATCGTACCATTTTGGAGTTACAAGCTTGGATCCGAGATCTGCCATACTGCCGCAGAGTACGACGTTCGGATTAAGTCTTTACAGGCCAGTGCATTTTCCAGTAGCGTACCCAAGCGGTCAGGCACTGATGATCCTGTCACTCCTGTCTGTGTTCCTGCAACTTCAGACTTGCAAGATAGTGTCCAGTTACCTCAAGTGTCCGAGGACGCCCTGACTACCTTGAGTGCTGAGCCTATCCCTGCAATGTCTGCTAGTTCAAGTAGTAGTTTCTCCACAGGGGATGCCTTGTCGGAAAACGATTACTTGCAACTAGTAATGCCATCTCTTGTTGATGTCACATGCCATCTGCAGAAAGACGTTTCTGTCGCGGCTAGTGCCCTCACTAGAGTGTCTGTTGTTGTTCCTAGTGTTCCAG
The DNA here is from genome assembly GCF_038502225.1 of Cherax quadricarinatus. Classification (NCBI taxonomy): domain Eukaryota; kingdom Metazoa; phylum Arthropoda; class Malacostraca; order Decapoda; family Parastacidae; genus Cherax; species Cherax quadricarinatus. The sequence goes on along the minus strand of NC_091294.1, from coordinate 34,415,531 downwards.
ATGGTGATAACGTCCTAGTTGACAGTGATTCCTGCAAAGTAAAAGGTCTATTTGTTGAGCCATCCTTACATGTTGTAAGAGATAGTAAGGTCCATTTCTTCCTAGCTAACACTTCTGGTCACAGTGTTCGTCTCAGAGCAAATACCAATCTTGTTGACCTTGTTCACTATCCTTACCCTGTTCAGGTAGAGGATGAGTTGTCACCTGACCAGTGGGTCGGTGCTATTTCTGCCGGGGAGACCTCATCCACTTCACTGGATCAATCTGTTCCACCAGTTGAGGAGAAAGACTTAGCTCCCACTGACTTCCCAGATGAAGTCAAGCGTTTATTGACTCTGTTGAACAAACGTCATAAAGCCATTGCCTTACCAGGTGAGAAGATGGGTATAATGAACTCATTATCCCATCGTATTCCACTTGAACCTGGTACTAGACCCATCTATATACCTGCGTACAGAATGCCTCATTCACAAGTTGCTGTCGCAGAAGAATTGATCAATCAAATGTTTGATGATGGAGTTATTGCACCTAGCAATTCACCTTGGAATGCGCCCTTGATCCTAGTGTCTAAGAAGGATGGTACTTGGCGCCCAGTGATTGACTTTAGGAAGTTAAATGCGAAAACTATTCCAGATCGCTTCCCACTTCCTGTACTGGGTGATCTTTTACGTAACATTGGAGATAACAAAGTCTTTTCAACCCTGGATTTGTTACAAGGGTTTTGGCAAGTCCCTCTTCACGAGGACAGCCAAGAGCTAACTGCATTCTCTACTCCTACAGGTCATTATCACTTCCTCTGTATGGCCTTTGGATTACGATCCTCCCCTATCACGTTCTCAAGGCTCATGACTAATATCTTTAGAGGTCTCAAAGGTAATGCACTTATGGTGTACTTAGATGACGTAATCGTCATGTCTACAGACGTGGATACACACTTGAAAAGACTTGATGTAATACTTGGTAAGCTTGAAGAAGCCAATTTAAAGATCAAACTGTCTAAATGTCAATTTTTCAGATCAGAAATTAAGTTTCTTAGTCACGTAGTCACTCCTAGAGGGGTTACGACTGACCAAAGTAAAGTAACTGCAGTACTAAATTTTCCATCTCCCAAAACTGCTGATCCCGTAAGATCCTTTGTGGGCTTAGCAGGTTTTTATAGATCTTTCATTGCCAATTTTTCTTCCATAGCTGCTCCTCTAACTGAGTTGCTTAAGAAAGATGCTCCTTTTGTTTGGACCTTCGGTTAAGAAAGAGCATTCCAAACTCTAAAAGAAAAGCTAACATCTGCTCCAATTTTGAAATTTCCAGATTTTTCTAAGCCCTTCTATCTGACAACTGATGCTAATTCTATTGGCATAGGTGCTGTACTAGCTCAGAAGACTGATGGCAAGTACAACGCAGTTGCATTTGCTAGCCGAGTCCTTACGACGGCTGAACGTAATTATACAGTAACTGAGCAAGAAGCTTTAGCAATAGTATGGTCTTTAAAGCACTTTCAAGACATTATTTATCAGTACTCTGTTCATGTCCTGACAGACCATGCTCCACTGATACCTTTATTCCAGAACAAACAACCTACTGGAAGGTTAGCCAGATGGACCTTGACTATCCAAGAGTTCAATCCCACCTTTGAACACTTACGTGGCAAGTCAAATGTAGTCGCAGATGCCTTATCGCGACATGTTAGTATAGTAACTGCAGACCCTCCATTTAGTGCTGAGGATGTAAAGAATGCTCAACGAACAGATCCCATGTGTTCTGGTGTGATTCGATTCCTGCTCCAGGAAGATGTAGATATACACCATTTCCTAGGAAAATTAAATAGCTTAGCCCATTCTATAAACTTTACTGTTGAGTTTGAAGAAAATAACTCATTGCCTTTTCTAGACGTTTTAATTATTAAGGGTTATAATGAATTCAAATTTAAAATTTACAGAAAACCTACAAATAACTGTTCCTATGTCCACTATTATTCTTCGCATCAAGATAGAGTCAAACTGTCTGTTTTCTCATCAATGTTTTTGAGAGCTTTACGAATTTGTAGTCCTGAGTTTATAGATGAGGAAATATCCAAAATTTATGAAATAGGTAATGATTTAAAATACCCAAGAAATGTAATTGATAAATCTTTTAAAGTTGCTAGAAATACTTTTTACAATCCAAAAAGGGACAACCAGCCTTATTCAACTAAAAATATGTTGGTTCTCCCTTACCACGAAAACTTGGTTGATATGCCTTCTCTTCTTAAGACTTTTAATATTAAAGTTGTATTCGAAAATCTTGATACAGTAAAAAAAACTTTTGATAAAGAATTCCCCCCAAAATGCTGATGGATGTGTCTATAAGATTCCTTGTAAAATTTGCGATAAAGTTTATTACTGTCAAACTGGTAAAAATCTCGAACTAAGATTAAAACAACATAAATATAGCATTAGAACTGGGCAAGATTCCAATGCTCTATTTATTCATGTAAGAGATTTTAACCATCCAATTGATTTTCAAAACGTTGAGAAAGTTGTATCAAGCAAGTCCATGGTCGACAGGAATATAATTGAATCTTGTTTCATAAAAAGCAGTTTTGACAATAATATGAATATTTCCTTTGGTTTATATAAATTAGATCCACTTATAATTAATAGAATTTGGAAAGAATTTAATAATACACTGGACAAATAATAATTTTTAAAATTTTCTTGGGTAGAATAGTTTGTTGGTGAGTTGTGCGAAGGACCTGTCCAGTTGGGTCGGTGCGCGTCAGGTGTTTAACTGTTGTGGGATCTGATAGTGAGGTGTTGGCCAGACCCCTTATATACCTTCCTTGGATGCTTTACTTTCATATTTCCTTGATAATGTGAATAGTCACGAAAGCGCTTGGAATTTCTCTATTCTTTCACAGTGATCTTATTGCATATGTATATATATATATATATATATATATATATATATATATATATATATATATATATATATATATATATATATATATATATATGTTTTGTATGTATATATATATATATATATATATATATATATATATATATATATATATATATATATATATATATATATATATATATATATATATATATGATAGCAGGATGTATTTATTTATTTATACGGACCTGAACTCTTCTCTAGGCTGAGGGACTGACCACCTCAAATACTATTTGGACTGGTTACATCATCTTCATTTCACTACTACACCTGCTGCCTCTGGATTTGACTGAAGAAGCCTACTGTGTAGGCGAAACGTTTCAGCGATAAAGATACCCAACTGTTGCTCATATGTTTTAATCGGCGTACATAGCATGTGTGCTACAATATCTGATATGAACCCTATTTATAAGATTGTCCATCAGAAACGTGCTTGTGTAGGGTGCATGTTTAAGACCTGTTTAAGACACTTGTCAAGCTCTGTTCTGGACACGTGTTGTCCAGAAAATAAAAATCACTGTGAGTGTACACCGGTTCACTAAAAAATATGAGTAGCATGGCTCTTGCCTAACATCTGAGAAATCCGAGTTCGATTCCGGCACAACTGGAAACGTTTGAAGAAGACACGATGAACGAATGAGGAACTTTGAGCTAGAATACGTTTCGCTCACCAACAGCTTTCTCAGTCCAATGTACATGTTGCCTCAGACATGCCTTTGTTCACCTAGCAGTGTTGAGCTGGATGTCAACAGACTGCTGTGGGAACGACGGTCAAAACACCCCAGTGTGGAAACTAGTCCGACTAAGTGGCTTTCTTGTATTATCCTTCTTTACTAACACTCCAGCATAAATATCCCTGCCTAGTATGGGCCTGTAGGCCTGTTTCAGTGTTCAGCCTTTCTCATGTTCTTATAATATCATCATCTTCATCTACGCAAACCTTCCCGCTGCAACGTACAGGGAAGGGCATTCCGAAACCTGGTCCCTTCAAGGGAAGAGATTTTGATTCGAAGAACTGTATCAACCCTCCCTTTCCTTGGTATGGCTTGACAAAGCTCCTGGAGAGCGAAACGTTGCAACAGTAAAACATCGCATTAGTTGCATTTGCATCCTAACATACTGTCGATAATTCTACCAACATTATTACATGTTAGAAGCTGATACAAACTCTCGATGGACCTGGGTGGCGTACCGGAGCTGTCGTCAGCATCCCTCGGCGCCCGACTGTGTTAGCCGAGTCTGTGTTTACACCACAGTCTGACGTCTAGCATAAACAAATGAGGGTGTTTGTGGTGTACGCGGATATTTAGCGTGCACACTGATTATTACTGTACACAGGCACTGAGGCTTGCTGGATGCAACGAGGCATCCGGTACACGACGGGAGGGTGGATGGAAGAGGATGAGTTTCATAACGGGGAGGAGAGTGAAGGAGATGGTTGAGGAGAGCAAGAAAGCAGAGGGATGCGAGTCCATTGGCCAGGTAGGATGTATGGGTGTGTGGTACGTTGAGACGGGGAGTTGAAGGTGACTAGCTATCATCTTCATCCAACAGGCAGAGTACAAAACTCAGCAGAGAGAGAGAGAGAGAGACAGAGAGAGAGAGAGAGAGAGAGAGAGAGAGAGAGAGAGAGAGAGAGAGAGAGAGAGAGAGAGAGAGAGAGAGAGAGAGAGAGAGAGAGAGAGAGAGAGAGAAAGAGAGAGAGAGAGATTGACAAACACAATTGGGCATTCAGACATTCAAATTCAAATTCTAATTCAAAGTTTATTTTCTATAAGAATTACAATGCTGAGTTTACAGAATTTGGTTATTGTGTGGTTTACAGGTAGTAAAATAATGATTACAGAGTGTACCACTAGAACACCTAGCATGGCTAGGCATTTCGGGCAGACTTAGTTTAATTCTTAATTTTAAAATATTACAAATTATGAGGTAAGTTGGTATTATGGCTAAGTGACTAAATACTAGTTTGCGAGTTTAGCAATGTGAATGCTTTTGTTTTGGCACAGTACATAGTTTCAGTATTGGAGTATCACAGGATTAATTATTTTAAGAATGAGATTAATATTTCTGTTTATGGTCAAATGGGTGAGTGAGTGTAAGTGTGAACCACCAGGTGGTATTCGTGTAGTTAGTTGACGGGGTGTATCAGGGAGATAAGATGTTTTCTAATGGTAGTTTTGAAGGTGATGAATGTGTCTGCAGTTCTAGAGTTCTCAGGTAGGGTGTTCCAGATTTTAGGGCCTTTGACATACATTGAATTTTTGTAAAGGTTTAGTCGGACACGGGGAATGTCGTAGAGATGTTTGTGTCTGGTGTTATGCCTGTGGGTTCTGTCACAACTATCAAGAAAGCGTTTTAGGTCAAGGTTGATATTGGAGTTTAAGGTCCTGTAGATGTAGATTGCACAGTAGTAAGTGTGGATGTACTGAACAGGGAGTAAGTTTAGATCTATGAAGAGTGGGGGGGGGGGGGGTGTTGCCAGGGATGGGATTTAGTGATTATTCTTACTGCAGCTTTTTGTTGGGTTATAATTGGCTTTAGGTGTGTTGCTGCAGTTGATCCCCAAGCACAAATAGCATAGGTGAGGTATGGATAAATAAGTGAGTGGTATAGTGTGAGAAGGGCATTTTGCGGCACGTAGCATCGTTTCTTGGAGAGGATCCCAACCGTTTTGGATACTTTTTTGGTTATGTGTTGGATATGGGTGCTGAAATTCAGGTTGTTGTCAAGGTATAGGCCTAGGAATTTGCCCTCACTATGTCTGGTAATTAGAGTGTTGTCGATCTTAATGTTAATTTGTGCATCTCCTGCTCTGCTACCAAACATAATATAGTAGGTTTTGTCAGTGTTAAGCGTAAGTTTATTGGCTGTCATCCAAATCGATATTTTGATCAGCTCCTCGTTAACAATGGTGTTGAGGGTGGCAAGATTAGGGTGAGAGATGACATAAGTCGTGTCGTCAGCAAAGAGAATGCGTTTCAGGTGTTGGGATACGTTTGGAAGATCATTGATGTATATGAGGAAGAGCAGGGGACCAAGGACACTTCCCTGCGGAACTCCAGTATCAAGTGGCCGTGTTGTTGATGCCGTGTCTTTAATGGTGACATACTGATACCTATTAGTAAGGTAAGATTTGAAATAAGCAAGCGCATGGCCTCTTATACCGTAATGGTCAAGTTTGTGGAGTAGGATGTCGTGGTCTACTGTGTCAAAAGCTTTTCTTAGGTCAATAAAAATTCCTAGTGGATATTCCTTATTTTCCAATGCTGTGTAAAGCAGATCTAGCATTTTTATGATTGCATCATTAGTGCTTTTATTTTTCCTGAATCCAAATTGGCAGGGGTTGAGTATGTTTTGTGCCGTTATAAATGAATATAGTCTCCTGTGCACGAGTTTCTCAAAGATTTTGGATAGCAATGGTAAGTTTGATATTGGCCTATAGTTGTTTAAGTCTGTAGGGTCACCACCTTTATGTATTGGTGTAACCCTTGCCATCTTGAGTAGTTTCGGGAAGGTGCTAGTTTCTAGTGACTTGTTAAAAAGTAATGAAATAGCATGTGAAAGGACATGGGCCGCTCGCTTGTACAGTAATGGTGGGACATGAGACAGATTCCCTGAGTTATTTTTAAGTGACTTTATAATCTCGGTGACTTCTGTGGGCTCAGCTGGTGCAAGACAGAAGGAATTTGGGAAATTCCCATCTAGGTAGTCCCCGGCATGGGCATTGGTATGTGGGATTTTATTGGCGAGATTAGATCCTATGGTTGAGAAGAAGTCGTTTATCTTGTTAGCTGTGTCAGTGGGATGTAGTGGTGTTTCATTAGGTTTAATTAGGATAATATTCTTGTTTTTTTTCAGTTTGTGGGTCCCTAGAATCTGAGAGAGTGTTTTCCAGGTCTTTTTTATATCTTCTCTAGTGTCTGTGAATCTACTGGAGTAGTACAGTTGTTTGGCTTTCTTTATTACTTTGGCGAGAACTGATGAATAGTGTTTCTTGTCAATGGATTTCAGAATGGTGCTGGTTAGCCATGGGCAACCAAGCCGTTTGTTTGTGATCTGTTTCGTTTTTACAGGACAATGTTTGTTGTATAGTCCAAGTAATTTGTTAAGAAAAATGTCTGTCCAGTCATCAATACCATTGGCCTTGGAGAATTCTGTAGACCAGTCAACAGTCTCTAGGTCTGCTGTGAACTTCCTTATTGAGGCCTCATCATGGAGTCTAAATGAGACTTTGTTGTATTCAAGTGGTGTTTTTTTTATTTATTTATTTTTATTTTTTTTATTTAGAAATTTTAGCATACATACAGAGGTACAAAAAAAATACAGGTAAGAGCAGCATGCCAAAGCCACTTATATGCATAGCATTACGGGCTGGCTTAAAATTAACTTAAAATTAACTCAGCAATGATGAAATCATTGCTTAGTATTCTGTTAGGTAGTGCATTTAAAAAAATAACAAAGTTAGATTGGGTCCTAGGTTTAACATTTATGTGATATAATTGTGAGTAACATTTTGGATATACAATTTATAAGGTTCAGTTATTCAGTATTTATTTGGTTTTGAGTGAGTAAGTGAACTTTGAGAAGAGACTTGAATTTATAAACAGGTAGTGTTTCTTTTACATTTACAGGTAATGAATTCCAGATTTTAGGGCCTTTTATGTGCATTGAGTTTTTGCATAGCGTGAGATGGACACGAGGAACATCAAAGAGTGATCTGTGCCTTGTGTTATGGTCATGTGTTCTGTTGAGGTTGGCAAGGAGATGTTTGAGGGGAGGGTTAATATCAGAGTTAAGTGTTCTATGTATGTAATAGGTGCAATAATAAGTATGGATGTTTTGTATGGTGAGTAGGTTGAGTGTTTTGAATATTGGTGGAGTGTGTTGCCTGTAGTGAGAATTTGTTATCATTCTAACTGCAGCCTTTTGTTGGGTAATTAGTGGTCTGAGATGGTTAATTGTTGTTGAGCCCCATGCACAAATTCTATAGGTGAGATAGGGGTAAATAAGAGAGTGATAAAGGGCCAGGAGGGCTGACTGTGGAACATAGTACCGTATCTTCGATAGTATGCCTACAGTCTTGGAAATTTTCTTAGAAATTTGTTGTATATGTGTATGAAATTTGAGTCTATTATCGAGGTGGATTCCTAAGAATTTTCCCTCTGTTAGCTTTGTGATAGGTGATCCGTTTATCGTTATGTTAAGAGGTACATCTGTAGCTCTGTTACCAAACTGAATGAAGTAGGTTTTGTCAATGTTTAGTGTAAGTTTGTTAGTCCTCATCCAGGTAGATATTTTCTGTAATTCGGTGTTTACAGTATTGGCTAGCGTGACTGGGCTCGGGTGAGAGAAGACGTATGTAGTGTCATCTGCAAAAAGTGTGGGTTTGAGTAATTGCGAAGCATTTGGTAGGTCATTTATGTATAGGAGAAAGAGAAGAGGGCCATGGACACTTCCCTGTGGGACACCAACTGTAATTGGTTGTGCGGAAGAGCTTGCCCCATTTGCGTACACATATTGGCTTCTGTTGCTGAGGTAAGACTTGAGGTAGTTGAGGGAGTGCCCTCTAATACCACAGTGTGACAATTTTACGTGGAGCAAGTCATGGTCAACTGTATCAAAAGCTTTACGTAAGTCAATGAAGATCCCCAGTGGGACTTCTTTTTTCTCTATTGCAGTGTATATATGTTCTAGCATGTGTTTAATAGCATCATTAGTATTTTTATTAGGCCTGATCCAAATTGGCAGGGGTTGAGAATGTTTTGGGAGATGAGGTAGGAGTAGATTCGTTTATGAATTAATTTTTCGAAGATTTTTGAGAGAGGGTGTAAATTGGATATTGGCCTATAGTTATTCAACTCTGTTTGGTCTCCTCCTTTGTGGATCGGGGTGACCCTTGCTATTTTGAGTACTGTAGGGAAGGTGGAGGATTCAATGGATTTGTTAAAGAGTGTTGCAATGATTGGTGATAGTACTTGTGACGCTTTTTTGTATATAAAGGGTGGTAAGGTATTTAAATCTCCTGCCTTGTTTTTCAGTGCGTTGATAATAAGGGAGACTTCGTATGGGTTAGTCGGAGCTAGGAACAGTGTGTTCGGGTAGTTGCCAGTGAGGTAGTCATTTGGTGGGGTATCTGAGCTTGGGATTTTATTGGCAAGATTTTGACCTATAGTGGAGAAGAAATCATTGAGTCTGTTTGCTGTTTCTGTTGGTGGGAGTTGGGGTTCATCTGATTTTGCTAATTTTATTTCGCTATGTCGTGATATCTTTTTTGTTCCCAGAATTTCTGATAGGGTCTTCCAGGTCTTTTTTATATCACCTCGTAAGTTGGATAATCTGTTCTCATAATACAATTTTTTTGCCCTTCTTATCAGGCTGGTTAGGATTGACGAGTAACGTTTTGTTTGGTCTCTGGTTATGTGACCCATTCTGTACTGTTTTTCATATCGGTGTTTTGTATTTATGGATTTGAGAATGCTGGGTGTTAGCCAGGGACTGTTCAGTCTCTTAGCTGTCATCTGTTTAGTTTTTTTAGGGCAGTGCTTGTTATAAAGGTATTGGGTCTTTTTAGAAAATTATTAAAACATTCGTCAATATCTGTATAGATTTCTAGCTCAGTGTGCCAGTCAATGTTTGTTACTGCTGTTGTGAAGTTATTAATGGCTGCCTCATTGTGAAGTCTGAAGGTGACTTTAGTAGTGTCTTGGGGTATTTTACCAAGAGTTGTTATGAGGAAAGTAGGGTAGTGGTCTGTGGTATTATCTGTAATTATGCCTGATTTTAAACGGGATATTGTGTTGGTCCAGATGTGGTCAAGTAGGGAAACACTAGTCTCTGTAACTCTTGTAGGTTTTGTTACTGTTGGTAGCAACATGCAGTTACTCATTGTGTTTGTGAATTCAGTAACGTGTGGGTCCTGGTCTTGCAGGAGATTTATATTGAAGTCACCTGAGAGTAGTAAGTGATCTTTGTTCATGCGTGCATCAGTTATCATACTTCCTAGGTTTTGACTAAATTGGCTAATGTTTGATTGTGGAACTCTGTAGATGTTTATCACTGTGAGAGGTTTTTGTAGGTATTTGGATTTGAATTTAGCTATTATATATTCCCCATGTTCATCCCTTGTGCAAGTATTAGTGATACATTCTAGTTGGTCTGAGTAGTATATAGCAGTGCCACCCCCTTGTTGGTCTGGCCTACAGTTGTGTATGGCTGTGTAACCAGGAATGGCATAGACATCTGTAGTATCAGGCTTTAGCCAGGTTTCAGTTAGTGTAATGATGGACATATTGGCATGCAAGGAATTTAGTAATGCTATGAGGTCATCATAATGCTTGCTTAAAGATCTGATATTGTAGTTAAAGATAGTTATGTTGTTGTTGGCTCTGAGAAGTGCCTTTGATTGTTCTGCTGTGTAGTAATTACAGTAACTGTTTGAATCATTTAAGTCATTAAATAAGAGGTTGGTATCAGGATCAATGCTTGTAATCATAAGATTTGTAGTGAATCTATAGTTAGAATTAAGTAAAAAATAAAGTAAATATTCTAAAGCTAAAAAAAATAGCACCTGAATTATTTAACAAATGTAAAAATAATGAGCTAAGGTAGTTTTTAAAGCTAAAATAAAGGAGACAATATAAAAGGGACTAAAATAATTTGTGGTGAACAAATAAAGTGATGATCAAATAATGGAGCTTGGGAATATGATAGTAGGTAGTACTTTAAAGGTAATTCTTTAAAGTTAGAATTATAATATAAAATTATAATATAAAAGGGACTAATATAAGTTGTGGTGAACAATAAAGTGGTAAACAAATAAATGAGCTTTGGAGTATAATGGCAAAATAGTGAACTTATTAACTTTAGCACCTGAGAATAGCACCTTGATTATTTTAACAATTGTGAATATATGAGCTAAGGTAGTTATATAAAGCTAAAATAAAGGAAAAAAATATATAAGGGACTACAATTAAGTAATGGTAAACAAGTTAAACGGACAGATAGTCACTATGAAATAATATTGGTTTAGGAGTAAGATCTGATTTGTAATATTAAATAAGTTGAGCAGTTTACTGCACAATAAAAAGTAAAAAAAAAATGAGGTAGTTGGTTTACTAATGTTTGTCAGGAGGAAGGTAGGGTAGTGGTCTGTAGTGCTATCTGTGATTATCCCTGATTTAAGGGGGACTAGTATATGATGTAGGGCGAAATGACAATAGTTTGTTGGATTATGTATTGGTAGATAAAAGACTGTTGAGTAGACTTCAGGATGTACATGTTTACAGAGGGGCCACAGATATATCAGATCACTTTCTAGTTGTAGCTACACTGAGAGTAATAGGTAGATGGGATACAAGGAGAATAGAAGCATCAGGGAAGAGAGAGGTGAAGGTTTATAAACTAAAAGAGGAGGCAGTTAGGGTAAGACATAAACAGCTATTGGAGGATAGGTGGGCTAATGAGAGCATAGGCAATGGGGTCGAAGAGGTATGGGGTAGGTTTAAAAATGTAGTGTTAGAGTGTTCAGCAGAAGTTTGTGGTTACAGGAAAGTGGGTGCGGGAGGGAAGAGGAGCGATTGGTGGAATGATGATGTAAAGAGAGTAGTAAGGGAGAAAAAGTTAGCATATGAGAAGTTTTTACGAAGTAGAAGTGAAGCAAGGAGGGAAGAGTATTTGGAGAAAAAGAGAGAGGTTAAGAGAGTGGTGAAGCAATGTAAAAAGAGAGCAAATGAGAGAGTGGGTGAGATGTTATCAACAAATTTTGTTGAAAATAAGAAAAAGATTTGGAGTGAGATTAACAAGTTAAGGAAGCCTAGAGAACAAATGGATTTGTCAGTTAAATATAGGAGAGGAGTGTTATTAAATGGAGAGTTGGAGGTATTGGGAAGATGGAGGGAATATTTTGAGGAATTGTTAAATGTTGATGAAGATAGGGAAGCTGTGATTTCGTGTATAGGGCAAGGAGGAATAACACCTTGTAGGAGTGAGGAAGAGCCAGTTGTGAGTGTGGGGGAAGTTCGTGAGGCAGTAGGTAAAATGAAAGGGGGTAAGGCAGCCGGGATTGATGGGATAAAGATAGAAATGTTAAAAGCAGGTGGGGATATAGTTTTGGAGTGGTTGGTGCAATTATTTAATAAATATATGGAAGAGGGTAAGGTACCTAGGGATTGGCAGAGAGCATGCATAGTTCCTTTGGATAAAGGCAAAGGGGACAAAAGAGAGTGCAAAAATTATAGGGGGATAAGTCTGTTGAGTATACCTGGTAAAGTGTATGGTAGAGTTATTATTGAATGAATTAAGAGTAAGACGGAGAATAGGATAGCAGATGAACAAGGAGGCTTTAGGAAAGGTAGGGGGTGTGTGGACCAGGTGTTTACAGTGAAACTTATAAGTGAACAGTATTTAGATAAGGCTAAAGAGGTCTTTGTGGCATTTATGGATTTGGAAAAGGCGTATGACAGGGTGGATAGGGGGGCAATGTGGCAGATGTTGCAAGTGTATGGTGTAGGAGGTAGGTTACCGAAAGCAGTGAAGAGTTTTTACGAGGATAATGAGGCTCAAGTTAGAGTATGTAGGAAAGAGGGAAATTATTTCCCAGTAAAAGTAGGCCTTAGACAAGAATGTGTGATGTCACCGTGGTTGTTTATATTTATAGATGGGGTTGTAAGAGAAGTAAATGCGAGGGTCTTGGCAAGAGGCGTGGAGTTAAAAGATAAAGAATCACACATAAAGTGGGAGTTGTCACAATTGCTCTTTGCTGATGACACTGTGCTCTTGGGAGATTCTGAAGAGAAGTTGCAGAGATTGGTGGATGAATTTGGTAGGGTATGCAAAAGAAGAAAATTAAAAGTGAATACAGGAAAGAGTAAGGTTATGAGGATAACAAAAAGATTAGGTGATGAAAGATTGGATATCAGATTGGAGGGAGAGAGTATGGAGGAGGTGAATGTATTCAGATATTTGGGAGTGGATGTGTCAGCGGATGGGTCTATGAAAGATGAGGTGAATCATAGAATTGATGAGGGGAAAAGGGTGAGTGGTGCACTTAGGAGTCTGTGGAGACAAAGAACTTTGTCCTTGGAGGCAAAGAGGGGAATGTATGAGAGTATAGTTTTACCAACGCTCTTATATGGGTGTGAAGCATGGGTGATGAATGTTGCAGCGAGGAGAAGGCTGGAGGCTGTGGAGATGTCATGTCTGAGGGCAATGTGTGGTGTGAATATAATTCAGAGAATTCGTAGTTTGGAAGTTAGGAGGAGGTGCGGGATTACCAAAACTGTTGTCCAGAGGGCTGAGGAAGGGTTGTTGAGGTGGTTCGGACATGTAGAGAGAATGGAGCGAGAGTGACTTCAAGAGTGTATCAGTCTGTAGTGGAAGGAAGGCGGGGTAGGGGTCGGCCTAGGAAAGGTGGGAGGGAGGGGGTAAAGGAGGTTTTGTGTGCGAGGGGCTTGGACTTCCAGCAGGCATGCGTGAGCGTGTTTGATAGGAGTGAATGGAGACAAATGGTTTTTAATACTTGACGTGCTGTTGGAGTGTGAGCAAAGTAACATTTATGAAGGGGTTCAGGGAAACCGGCAGGCCGGACTTGAGTCCTGGAGATGGGAAGTACAGTGCCTGCACTCTGAAGGAGGAGTGTTAATGTTGCAGTTTAAAAACTGTAGTGTAAAGCACCCTTCTGGCAAGACAGTGATGGAGTGAATGATGGTGAAAGTTTTTCTTTTTCGGGCCACCCTGCCTTGGTGGGAATCAGCCAGTGTGATAATAAAAAAAATAAATAGTATATTGGTCCATATGTGGTCTATTATGGTTGTACTTGTCTCAGTGAACCTGGTTGGTTTAGTTATTGTTGGTATGAGAAGTGTGTTGTTCATATTGCAGATGAAATCAGTTACAGGCTGATCATCTAGTATGCCAAGGTTGATGTTGAAGTCTCCAGCTAAGAGAAGGTGGTGCTTATACATTTGTCTGTTTGTTATTAGTGACTTTAATTTCTCACTGAAATTTGGGATGTTTGTGTGAGGTATCCGGTAAATGACTGCGATTGTTATAGGTGTCTTAAGGTTTTTTACAGTAAAATTAGCAAAAATGTATTCCCCATATTCATCACTAAAGCAAGTGGTGCTAATACAAGATAATTGGTTAGAGTAATAGATTGCAATACCACCCCCAACTTGGTTTGGTCTGCAGTTGTGAATTGCTGTGTATCCTGGTAGAGGGTAGATATCTATTGTGTCCTGCTTAAGCCAGGTCTCAGTAAGAATAATGCAGGAGAAGGGTGTCTTTAGTTATTCAAGGAGTGCCAGGAGGTCATCATAGTGTTTGCTTAAGGACCTGATGTTGTAGTTAAGTAGTGATAGACTTTTAGCATTGTTTAGGATAGTGCTGGCTTGTGATGCTGTGTAATAAAGACAGTTACTTTCCAATAGGTTTTGATTGGGTGTCAGATTATGGAAGTTTAGATCAGGGTCAACGTAATCAATCATCTTCTAGGTTTAAATTATGGTTATCTATATCCTGAGTTGTGTGTTGAGTTCTAGTACAGATATCTGTAGTGGTGGGAAGTTTGGATAAGTATACAGCTAGAGTATTTTGGCCATATAGAGTATAGTCACTACTACACATAATGAAGTTGATGTTGTCTGTGTTGTGCTGGAATGAACTAAAGTACAACTAGGTATAAACTAGTAATATAAAAATACAAATTAAAAATAGAACAAGACTCTCACTTGTACTTGCACTAAGGTCTAATATAATGACTTTTGTGGAGTCTATGTTTTGAGCAAGAATGAGCTATAGTACAACTAGGTTTAATCTAATAATATAAAAATACAAATTGACATAGATTATATAAACACCTTCCTGACTCACCTACAAATATTATCTTCACATCGCCTCACACCATAATAATTAGTACCATAATAATAATAATAATAATAATAATAATAATAATAATAATAATAATAATAATAAATTCACCAGACTTAATAAAAAAACAACTTACATTAATACAGCACTTAGGAGAAAGGGGAGGCAACCAGTTTTGATCCGAGGAAGGGGAGGAGGAGGCAGTAATAAAGACACGGAAGGCTGAGAGCGAAATCGAGGATGGGATAAAAAAAACTAGAATGAATCAAACAGTTTTTAGCACTCCCTCTAACGATGGTTGACCATAAGCGGCGTCGAGAACGCTCATGGGTGCGGCCCGACTCATGTGTGTGTTTGTGTACATCACAAATACTGTGTGTACACACAACCCTCTCCCTCAATCCCTCTCTCTCTCCCCCACCCACCTGTTTCAGAGCCATGTACACACGGAAAAGTACACATATATACACCAGTGTTCATTTGCACATGTCTCTTAGCCTGCATTTTCTGGGGAATACACACACACACACACACACACACACACACACACACACACACACACACACACACACACACACACACACACACACACACACACACACACACATATATATATATATATATATATATATATATATATATATATATATAATGTTTTTCCTTCTTCTCTTTTTTAGTAAATGTCTACAGGAGAAGGGGTTACTAGCCCATTGCTCCCGGCATTTTAGTCGCCTCATACGACACGCATGGCTTACGGAGGAAAGATTCTTTTCCACTTCCCCATGGACAATAGAAGAAATAAAGAAGAACAAGAGCTATTTAGAAAAAGGAGAAAAACCTAGATGTATGTATATATATATATGCATGTGCGTGTCTGTGAAGTGTGACCAAAGTGTACGTAGGAGTAGCAAGATATCCCTGTTATCTAGCGTGTTTATGAGACAGAAAAAGAAACCAGCAATCCTACCATTATGCAAAACAGTTACAGGTTTCTGTTTCACAGTCATCTGGCAGGACGGTAGTACTTCCCTGGGTGGAACCTACTACCTCAAACCAACCTACAACCCCTGAAGGAGGGGTGTTAATGTTGCAGTTTAAAAACTGTAGTGTAAAGCACCCTTCTGGCAAGACAGTGATGGAGTGAATGATGGTGAAAGTTTTTCTTTTTCGGGCCACCCTGCCTTGGTGGGAATCGGCCAGTGTGATAATAAAAATTAAAAATATAATGTTTCTCATATGTGGTCAGAACAAGATATTCCTCCAGTGTCGTCAGGCCGCGCGCGCGTGCTCGCGGCCTGGCGACTCTAGAGGACAGTGGGGCCAGGAGAGACATGATAACGACATACAAAATACTGCGTGGAATAGATAAGGTGGACAGAGACAGTATGTTCCAGAGAGGGGACACAGAAACAAGGAGTCACAATTGGAAGCTGAAGACTCAAATGAGTCACTAGGATGTTAGGAAATATTTCTTCAGTCATAGAGTCGTCAGGGAGTGGAATAGTCTAGCAATTGATGTATTAGAGGCAGGAATCATACATAGCTTTAAGACGAGGTATGACAAAGCTCAGGGAGCAGAGAAAGACAGAGGTCCCAGTAGCGATCAGTGAAGAGGCGGGGCCAGGAGCTGAGTCTCGACCCCTGCAACCACAATTAGGTGAGCACAATTAGGTGAGTACACACAGGGCAAAGCTACTGATCATGGATGACTTCAGCCAAAAGGATATCGGTTGGGAAAACTTGGATCCACATGGGAGCCAAGAAATGTGGAGGATTAAGATGATGGAGGTGGTACTGGAAAACTTCATGTACCAACATGTAAGGGACACTACCAGAGAGAGAGAAGAGAGGATGAATCAGCGAGACTGGACCTAGTATTCACCTTGAGTAATGCAGATATTGAGGACATCACGTATGAAGGACCCCTGGGGGCCAGCGATCATGTGGTTTTAAGATTCGAATACACGGTAGAGTTACAAGTGGAGGGGGAAACAGGAAGGGCCGGGCGAATGAAGCCAAACTACAAGAAAGGGAACTACAAGAAAGGGGACTACACGGGAATGAAGAACTTCCTGAACGGGGCCAAAGCCCCTTGTATGCAGAGTATTTCGAGCAGATGTGTGTTGGCGCTCGTTGGCGTTAGCAGAGAACTCACCAAGCACTTCTCAGAACACCCATGCAAGTAAACAATGCCTCAATGATGGACAGTAATTCCCACAGTCACTTGATAAACATAACGACACCCAGAGAAGAAAATGCTTCGAGTCTGCACTTACCAGCATCTCCCACCACAATATCAACCTGACAAACGGTTGCTACAACTTAACTGAACCTCTTGCCAGAATATTAACTGGTTGGGAATCTATGTGACCTGACGTATTCCTCATTTGTTCTTGTTGTTTAATGTTAGCCTGGGCCGGAATCCTGATACGGGTCTTAATTAATCTCGTGATGGCCGGTCATCACTTGTTCTTCACTGTCACTCGGTATTTATAAGCTCATCATCCTTTACCAGATTTATCTGTTCGTGAACGTGATTTATCTGGGACACAAATCTCATACCATTTTAAACTTAAACTTGGCAGATGTGCACCAACGTACTCCATTTTCGCTATCCGCCATTGTCGTATTAAGAGGCACCATTGATTCAAAGTTTGAAACTAATCAGGAGAGGTTTCTAGAAGTCATTAGAGATTTTCCAGGTAGCTGAGAACGTGAGCAAAGCGTTGCCAGTGAAGGATTTCATTTAACTGTGTGTTTCGTTACCGAGGCATCCATCATGAAGATTCCTTAGCTGAGGGATGCCTGAGGATACTTGAATGGTACCTGAAGGACGCCTGAAGGATACCTGAAGGAGACATGAAGGAGACATGAAGGATATTACCGGGAATCAACGCCTCTGCAACTCGGTCCCTGGCCAGGCTTCCAGGTGGATCGGGGCCTGATCAACCAGGCTGTTATTGCTGGCCGCACTCAGTCCAACGTACGCAGCACTGTCCGGCTGATCAGGAACCGGCATTAGGTACTTATCAAGTTCCTCCTTGAAGACATCGAGGGGTCTATTGGCAATCCCTAATGCATAGAATGGGAGACTATGAAAAAGTCTTGAGTCCCTTATACTTACTGTTGGCGGAGGTAGTCAGGTTTACTTTGACCACTTCCATCAACTTAGTACAGAGAACTCATGGTACCTCTGCTTTTCACTGGGGGTATCTGGCGGGCCTTTGTAGGGAGTGATTTCTGTGAGTAGATTTGGGACTGGTCCCTCTAGGAATTTCTCAAAGTGTGCCCTGCACACACTGCTTAATATAAGACAGAACAACGAGTGCCATCAGCAAGTTCCTTAATATATTAAACCCAGGTTATAACCACCTTTCTTAGGGCGCAGCGACGAGTGACTGGACGACCAGCCATCACAAATTAACCCATCCGCGATACCATCTAACAATACGACCTACATATCTGCGATACCATCTACGATACTCTCTACGATACCATCTACAATACCATCTGTGATATCTACGATACAATCTGCTATACCATCAACGATACTATCTGCAGTACCACCTGCGATACCATTTACGATACCATCTACGATACCATCTACTATACCATCTGCGGCACCCACCTTGAGAACTATATATCAATTATTTTTACAATGGCCATATTTCTTTCGCTATCTGTACTTATTTTTACGACTTTATTGATATCTATGTTTTTTTCTTTTGTTCGCCAGACAATGAGGGTAGGTGGGATAATTAGAGTAATCTTCGAGAATTATTATTGTCATTAATTGTTACTCTCAACGTTCATTATCCGTTATGACAATTCTGTCTCAGGTTGCCGCCGTTGTTCCCTCTTTATAAACAGGAGAAAAATTACGTTTCAGGGTGTAAATTAACGAAGCATGGAGTAAATAACAGGAAATAAAAATCAATCACTGCTTTACGTTCATCCATAAATAAACTCTCTCTCTCTCTCTCTCTCTCTCTCTCTCTCTCTCTCTCTCTCTCTCTCTCTCTCTCTCTCTCTCTCTCTCTCTCTTTCTCTCTGAGTATGAGCTGCAGACCGGGACTGCTTCATGGAGGGGTCACGAAGGCTCCTCTTGATGACTGTACTTGTGTTGTGGATAACAAATTCCATCGTCAGTATCTTTTGATTTGTGTACTGCATGTAGCTGGCGGCTCCTCGCTATTCGTAGTCTCTCTCTCTCTCTCTCTCTCTCTCTCTCTCTCTCTCTCTCTCTCTCTCTCTCTCTCTCTCTCTCTCTCTCTCTCTCTCTCTCTCTCTCTCTCTCTCTCTCTCTCTCTCTTTTTTTTTTTTTTTTTTTACACAGGGTTTGACAAGGTTAAGGATCCCTAGCTTTATTGATAGCTATATTACAGGTTAAGGATTCCTAACTTTATTGGCAAGCTAAGAGCTGTTACCTACATCAGCTCATTTGAAAGCATTTTTATTGTTATGAGACATACAAGTAGGGAACAGGATGAAGTTGGAGCCATCTATGGGCCAACATTTTCATTTGATCAACTGACTTTATCTCGTTGACATCATTATGCTGTACGAATGTGTTCCATACTCTAGTCATCCTGGGTATGTATGATCTCAGATGGAGTGATGTTCTGGAGAAGGGTACAGCCAGAGTGAAGTTGCTGCTTTCTGCCCGTCTTGTGGCATAAAAGCTTGTTTCACGCTGTCCTCTCTCTCTCGTCATCGTTTTAATTTGCCACTAAACCTTTCTTAAAGTTTCGTACGCAGACACTTAAAGCAGACTAAGGCTTAACAAAGGCAACTTGGTCTCGAATAAGTCTTTGTATTTACCCATATGTATCTCCACTCTTCTTTCCATTAGGTGTCTTCCCTTTACGCGTGTCTGCATTATTTCATGCCTAAGCCAGACATTTCATCTCATTCCCTATACGCCAAACACCACATCCCATACCCCGTATACAATTCCTCTTATCACATAACACATATTTATAAATCACGCAAGCCATTATTACTGCTGCTACCATTAAGAACACCCGAAGCCAAATAATTGTGCAAATAACTTTCATCCAATTTCATTTTTCAATAAGTAATTACATTGGCTTGATAACCCGGCGGTCACTTCCAGCACTGTCAACACAACTTCTCAAACATTCGTAAGATTATTTTTTTTCTACCCTCCGTTTGATTGAAAGTAATTATAATGGGTTAAAATTTAAGATTCTTCGGCTATTTGATTACTATTGACAACACACACTCTAGAAAATTGGTCCAGCCATAGCACCCTGACTTTTGTCTTTTTTGATTGACCTCCTGATACATAAGAACATAAGAACATAAGAAAGGAGGGACACTGCAGCAGACCTATTGGCCCATACTAGGCAGGTCTTTTACAATCAATCCCACTAACAAAACATTTACCCAACCAAATTTTCAAAACTACCCAAGAAATAAGATCTGATAACTTTATCCACCCATACGTGGAAGTGAAGAGAATTGGTTGTGCTCTTTTTTGGCACAAAATAGGGAAAGGCATTGTAAGTGCAATACTCTGGGTGTCATAATGTAGGTTCATACATCTGGTAATCTGCAGCGTGTTGTCAAGACTCTCTTTACAGCGGCTTCAATAAACCTTTCACAAGGCCTCAAATTATCAAACCCGTGTAGTATTACGATGTAGTTTGGAGGTGAAAGGAAAAAAACGCACCCATAGAATCCATCGGCCTTCTGGTCAACAAGAACCATCAGACTCTCCTTATTGACCCTGATGGTACTCAGGGCTGAATTGCTTCTTAGGCCTTCGGGCCACTGAAACCATAAGTGTGTCAGCGATGTGGATGTCCCTCAGGCCGACAATCCTACTCGCGGAACACTGGAGTTTGAACCTAATCAGCAGTGGGTTTCTGGGTTCTTTGTGGAGCGGAAAGGAGTGACGTTCTTCCAGGAGGATCGTTGTCACCGTAGTTGATGGTGATTCACTGGTGAGGTAATTACAGGGGCTGCTGAAGCTGCTGTGGTGTGTCTCAGTGCGCAGATGCTCGGTCTTTAGAGATACTGTGTTGCAGTGCGAAGATGTTCCTAAGCTCTTATTCCCACCAACTGTCTCTGTCTCGCCCATCCTCTAAAACATGCCATGAGATTTCTCATTCAATTCGTAAAAGAAATACTGGTATAGAAATTTCAATTTCCCGAGTGATAATTAAACCGAAAAATAATTATTATTAATTATTTAGTACAGATAGTGTGTCGAAATGCCAATAATTTTATGAGGTAAATTCTAACTTTCGGCTCTAAATAGGGTAATTAAAGGATATAATTGGTAAGAAACATCGACAGGTGTGTAAGACATTGCTACGGTATAAGGGCATTTATTGAGGAAACGTTTCGCCCTCCAATTGCTTTATCAATACAGTGGCAAAAGGACATCTTAATAAATGTCGTAACTAAGCATTTTTGTCTTACCCACGAAACTGAAAATATAAATTATCGTCTGACCACACTGGTAAACAAGCAACATGCTTTGGAAATCAAACAAATCATTTTTTACTAATTTTGGATCACCGAATACGGAAATGCTTAACATTGCAAACTGACTCTGTGAAGATATTAACTCCCTGGGAAGGCACGAGTAAATAAAATGTATACGAAAGAGGCTCGTGACTCAAACCCACAATGACCAATTAAAAAAAAATGCATGTAATTTCCTATACGTATCTCTCATCGGTAGCACTTTTTTCACGAGTTTCTCCTTTCGAGGGAGATTATTATTATTATTATTATAATCAAGGGGGAAGCGCTAAACCCGGAGGATTATACAGCGCCTGGGGGGGGGATGTGGAAGGCATTCAGGCTAAATTCGGGGAACTGGAGCACAGATCCAATTCCCTAAATCAAGAGCCCCTCACCAACATCAAGGAACCTTCCTTGATCGGTTCGAGGGAGAGACTTGCACTGTATGGAACACCAGTTATGCAACTTACTCTGATCTGCACAATTTCTTTTTTTTTTTTTTTGAGGGGAGGAAGGCCATTCCAGTTACAGAAAATTAATGATTCGCTCTGAATTCAGATATTACTAACTGGACTACATCAGTTCATTCCTAAAAGTCATACAGTGGACGTGTGTCTAGCTGTTTTCAATGTTTGTTGTAGAGGGGCTCTGGTGGCCTGGTGGTTAACGCTCTCGCTTCACACGGTGAGGGCCTGGGTTCGATTCCCAGCCAGAGTAGAAACATTGGACGTGTTTCTTTCCACCTGTTGTCTATGTTCCCCATCAGTAAAATGGGTACCTGGGTGTTAGTCGACTGGTGTGGGTCGCATCCTGGGACACTGACCTAAGGAGGCCTGGTCACAGACCGGGCCGCGGGGGCGTTGACCCCCGGAACTCTCTCCAGATAAACTCCAGATAGACACTGGAGGAGATTCGAACCCCGGACCTCAGTGTGTGAGCTGAGCGCACTAGGGATCGAGCTACGGGACACCGTCTGAGAGTGTCGTTGCTGGTCCACAGATCCACCAGCTTCTTAAAAATGAGGAGTTTATTTGTATTATTTCTGGCAAGGGGAAGAAAAATGCGGAAAACAGTTCCAGGTTAATAGCAACCAGTTTCCCTGGAAGCACTTAAAGATGATAATTACAAGGAGCTGATGGAAAAAAATCTGATGTTGTTATATCAAACCAAAAAAAAAAAAATGGGCTGCATAATGCCTTTAAAGATACCTTTTCCTCCCCCATTCGCACCAAGATATTTTTTCGGGTCAACTGCAGAGCAGTCAACGATGATCATACTTAACGTCTCCACCTCAGACATAGATAAACAATGTCGAGTCACTACGTGTCAGTTTTCTGGTAACTATATGTCAGTTTTTTGGTCACTATGTGTCAGTTTAATGGTCACTATGTGTCAGTTGTCAGGCCACTGTGTGTCACTCCCTCCCATCCACTCTTGGCCTATATAAACTCTCATCTACTCTCAGAAGTGATCAAGGATTCCAGGACCGAAACGTTTTACAATAATTATGTACTAGAGTTTGCTTGCATGTAATTTTAAGCCAATTTCTCTTTATCAGTTATCAAGGTTAACATCACTACCAGAGTAAGAACATCACTACCAGAGTAAGAACATCACTACAAGGGTAAAAACATCACTACCAGACTAAGAACATCACTACCAGAGTAAGAACATCACTACCAGGGTAAAAACATCACTACCAGGGTAAAAACATCACTACCAGAGTAAGAACATCACTACCAGAGTAAGAACATCACTACCAGAGTAAGAACATCACTACCAGGGTAAAAACATCACTACCAGGGTAAAAACATCACTACCAGAGTAAGAACATCACTACCAGAGTAAGAACATCACTACCAGAGTAAGAACATCACTACCAGGGTAAAAACATCACTACCGGGGTAAAAACATCACTACCAGAATAAGAACATCACTACCAGAGTAAGAACATCACTACAAGGGTAAAAACATCACTACCAGAGTAAAAACATCACTACCAGAGTAAGAACATCACTACCAGGGTTAAAACATCACTACCAGGGTAAAAAAAATTACTACCAGGATAAAAACATCACTACCAGGGTAAAAACATCACTACCAGAGTAAAACCATCAATACCACAGTAAGAACATCACTACCAGGGTAAAAACATCACTACCAGGGTAAAAAAATCACTACCAGAGTAAAAACATCACTACCAGAGTAAGAACATCACTACCAGAGTAAGAACATCACTATCAGGGTAAAAACATCACTACCAGAGTAAAAACATCACTACCAGAATAAAAACATCGCTACCAGAGTAAAAACATCACTACCAGAGTAAAAACATCACTTCCAGAGTAAGAACATCACTACCAGAGTAAGAACATCACTACCAGGGTAAAAACATCACTACCAGGGTAAAAAAAATCACTACCAGGGTAAAAACATCACTACCAGAGTAAAACATCACAACCAGAGTAAGAACATCACTACCAGGGTAAAAACATCAAAACCAGGGTGAGAACATCACTACCAGGGTAAAAACATCACTACCAGGGTAAAAACGTCACTACCAGAGTAAAAACATCACTACCAGAGTAAGAACATCACTCAGACATTACTACCAGGGTAAAAACATTACTACCAGGGTAAAAACATCAAAACCAAGGTAAAAACATCACTACCATGGCAAGAACATCACTACCAGAGTAAGAACATCACTACTAGGGTAAGAACATCATTACCATGGTAAGAGCATCACTACCAGGGTAAAAACATCACTACCAGAGTAAAAACATCACTACCAGAGTAAAAACATAACTCCCAGGTTAAAAACATCACTACCAGGGTAAAAACATCACTACCAGAGACTCTGGTAGTGAAGTTTTTACTCTGGTAGTGATGTTCTCACTCTGGTAGTGATGTTTTTACTCTGATCCGGAGTAAAAACATCACTACCAGAGTAAAAACATCACTACTATGGTAAAAACATCACTATCATGGTAAAAATATCACTACCAGAGTATAAACATCACTACCAGGGTAAAAACGTCACTACCAGGGTAAAAACGTCACTACCAGGGTAAAAATGTCACTACCAGGGTAAAAACATCACTACCAGGGTAAAAACATCACTACCAGGGTAAAAACGTCACTACCAGGGTAAAAACGTCACTACCAGGGTAAAAACGTCACTACCAGGGTAAAAACGTCACTACCAGGGTAAAAACGTCACTACCAGGGTAAAAACGTCACTACCAGGGTAAAAACGTCACTACCAGGGTAAAAACGTCACTACCAGGGTAAAAATGTCACTACCAGGGTAAAAACATCACTACCAGGGTAAAAACATCACTAGCAGGGTAAAAACATCACTACCAGGGTAAAAACGTCACTACCAGGGTAAAAACGTCACTACCAGGGTAAAAACGTCACTACCAGGGTAAAAACGTCACTACCAGGGTAAAAACGTCACTACCAGGGTAAAAACGTCACTACCAGGGTAAAAACGTCACTACTAGGGTAAAAACGTCACTACCAGGGTAAAAACGTCACTACCAGGGTCACTCTGACACACTATAAGTAAACTCCTCACACAAGTATACAACAAATATTTTATAAACAGTCTTTATAACACGTAAATTATGCAAAGAAATTTTTTTGGAAATTTTAGCCAATAAATTTGTTATTAGGGTCATATTCGTTTTCAGCATCCACCCTTCTCCCCTCCCACTGCCCCCATCCCCCACCCCCTCCCCTCTCCCACAGACTGGTTGACTGGTTCGTGGTGCTTGGATTTTGCTCTGGTTAGCACCACGAACCAGTCAATGCAGGAGTTTACACTATACCCTGTGGAGGGTGTGACAAGCTTTACGTAGGTGAAACAGCAAGAAACCTCGACACCCGCCTCAATGAACACATTTACGCATGTAGGAACGATAACTTGAACAACGCCTGGGTACAACACCGAAATTCCACCAGTCATCTCATGAAATTCAGGGACGCCCAACTAGTGATCAAAGAAACCAATTTCCGCAGACGCAAGTGTCTTGAATCTTCGCTAATAGCTGTTTCTAATACAATTAAACAAAACAAAGACAGCTTCACCATCTCTGAAGTCTTAGCAAGAATCCTCCTGAAAACAGTAAACCCTGCCATCACATAGTCTCTCCTGTTAATACTACACAAGCACATTACACTGAAACATTCCTTCTCTTTCCAGCCTCCAATAGAAATATTTGTCTAACATATTTTTATGTTACCCAAGTTATGGCTTTTATATAATTTTACTCTTGTGCAAGTTAATTATTCTAGCATATATTACCACCACTACTACTACTACAACTTATCTCACTACTACTACTACTACTACTACAACTTATCTCACTACTACTACTACTACTACTACTACTACTACTACTACTACTACTACTACTACTACTACTACTAATACCACTAGTATTGCTCCTCACTCTGAGCCTATATATACCCTCTGTGTCCATGTACTGTTTGTAACAGCTTGACAAAGCTCTTGGAGAGCGAAACGTTGCCACAATAAAAATATCACATTAGTTGCACATATGTCCTTTTACTTTACATATTGTCGGTAATTCTACCAGCTTTATTACTGCCTAGTATGAGCCAGTAGGTCTACTGCAGTGATAGGTGTGAGCTGAACCTGTCTAGTATGAGCCAGTAGGTCTACTGCAGTGATGGGTGTGAGTTGAGCCTGCCTAGTATGAACCAGTAGGTCTACTGCAGTGATAGGTGTGAGTTGAGCCTGCCTAGTGTGAGCCAGTAGGACTAGCGCAGTTCTATATTTTTTACGTACGTAAGCGCTCCTATTTATTTATCATCTCCTTGTCCCGTCTCTCACTCGCTCTCTCTCTCTTCTCCACTTCTCCCAAGACCTTCCCCCAGGACCTTCCCCCAGGCGCTGAAGGTCTCATGGTCACCCCCTGAGGTAAGGCAGGTGAGAACACCACCTGGTGCTCCAGCATGTCACCCTGCAGCTCTCTCTCTCTCTCTTTCTCTCTCTCTCTCTCTCTCTCTCTCTCTCTCTCTCTCTCTCTCTCTCTCTCTCTCTCTCTCTCTCTCTCTCTCTCTCTCTCTCCAGTCTAACAGGGAAAATTTGTGTATGCAATAATTTCGCCAAAATCATTCTGAACCTAACGAAAAAAATATATTTCACTGTGTTTGTTTAGTATTAAATTATTGTAAACAAATCTAAAATATATTTAGTTGGGTTAGGCTAAAATAAATTGCTCTTGTTATAATAAGGTTAGGTAAGTTTTCTAAGATTCTTTTGGTGCAAAATTAAAATTTTTTACATTAACATTAATGAAAAAATATATCTTTAAATGTATAAGAGAAAATTTCAGAAAGGACTTAATTTTAAATGAGTTCTTGCTAATTGACCAGTTTTACATATTCGGCACGACATATATATATATATATATATATATATATATATATATATATATATATATATATATATATATATATATATATATATATATATATATATATATATATATATAAATATATATATATATATATATATATATATATATATATATATATATATATATATATATATATATATATATATACATACATACACTTATCTAGGTTTTTCTTCTTTCTCTTAGTAGTTCTTGTTCTTCTTTATTTCACTTATTCTCCACAGGGAAGTGGAAAAGAATTTTTCCTCCTAAACCATGCGTGTCGTAGGAGGTGACTAAAAGACCGGTCGCAATGGGCTAGTAACCCGTTCTCCTGTATAAACTACTAAAAACGAGAAAGAGGAAAACTTTAGAAAATGCTTGAATGTGCTTGGATGTAGTGTGGATGATAAGAAAGTAATTATTGCTAATGTTATGAAGTTGCACGTCTTAACTCTAAGCCAAACAAAGCGGAAGAAGGTAGGGAAGTTTCAGTGGAGAGAAATAAATGGGATTAATTCAGGAGTATCTGAGAGAGTTATAGCTAAGGACGGGGTACAAATAATGTTGAAGGATCAGTTATGGAAAGAGAAGAGGGAATATAAATGTATGAATTCTAGGATTATGTGGAAGGGTCGGATGTGAAAACCGGGTCATTATAAGTGTTGATAAATTAGACACATGTGCAACTCTTGGGGTCACATATATATCAAATCTTATTAGTTGTAGCTACAGTGAGAGTAAAAGGTACGATACTAGGAAAATGGAAGCAGCAAGTAAGAGAGAGGTGAAGGTTTATAAGCTAAAAGGAGATAGTTAGGGTAAGATATGAACAACTATTGGAGGATTGATGGGCTAGTGAGAGTATAGGCAATGGGGTAGATGTATGGGATAAGTTTAAGAATGTAGTGTTAGAGTGTTCAGCAGAAGTTTGTTGTTACAGAAAAGTGGGTGTGGGAGGGAAGAAGAGCGATTGGTAGAATGATAATGTAAAGAGATTAGTAAGAGAGAAAAAGTTAGCATATGAGAGGTTTTTACAAAGTAGAAGTGATACAAGAAGGGAGGAGTATATGGAGAGAAAAAGAGAGGTTAAGAGAGTGGTGAAGCAATGTATAAAGAGAGCAAATGAGAGAGTGGGTGAGATGTTATCAACAAATTTTGTTGAAAATAAGAAAAAGTCTTGGAGTGAGATTACTAACTGAGAAAGCCTAGAGAACGATTTGATAGTTAAAAATAGGAGAGAAGAGTTTTTAAACTGGGAGTTAAAGGTATCGGGAAGATGGAGGGAATATTTTCAGGAATTGTTAGACGAAGTGTATACAGTGAGACATATAGGTGAACAGTATTTAGATAAGGGAAAAGAGGTTTTTGTGGCATTTATGAATTTCGAAAGGGCGTACAATAGAGTAGATGGAGTGGCAGATGATGCAAATGTATGGAATAGGAGGTAGGTTATTGAAAACAGTGAAAAGTTTTTTACGAGGAGAGTGAGGCTCAGGTTAGAGCATGTAGGGGAGTGGGAGATTATTTCCCAGTAAAAGTAGGCCTTTGACAGGGATGTGTGATGCCACCATGGTTGTTCAATATATTTATCGATGGAGTTGTAAGAGAAGTGAATGCTCGGGTGTTGGCAAGAGGTGTAAGATTAAAGGATAAAGAATCTAACACAAAATGAACGTTGTCACAGTTGCTCTTTGCTGATGACACTGTGCTTTTGAGAGATTCTGAAGAGAAGTAGCAGATGTTGGTGGATGAGTTTGGTAGGGTATGTAAAAGAAGGAAATTAAAAGTGAATACTGGAAAGAGTAAAGTGATGAGGATAGCAAAAAATTAGGTAACGAAAGACTGGATATCAGACTAGAGGGAACAACAAGGAGAAGGCTAGAGGCAGTGGAGATGTCGTATCTGAGGGCAATGTGAGGTGTGAATATAATGCAGAGAATCCGTAGCTTGTAAATTAAGAGGAGGTGCGGGATTACCAAAACTATTATCCAGAGGGCTGAGGAGGGGTTGCTGAGGTGGTTCGGACACGCACAGAGGACGGAACAAAATAGAATGACTTTGAGAGTGTATAAATCTGAAGTGGATGGAAGGCGGAGTAGGGGTCGGCCTAAGAAAGGTTGGAAAGAGGGGGTAAAGGAGGTTTTGTGTGCAAAGAGATTGGACTTTCAGCAAGCATGCGTGAGCGTGTTAAATAGGAGCGAATGAAGACAAATGGTTTATAAGACTTGACGTGCTGTTGGAGTGTGAGCAAGGTAACATTTATGAAGGGATTTAGGTAAGCAGGCAGGCCGGACTTGAGTCCTGGAGATGGGAAATACAGTGTCTGCACTCTGACGGAGGGATGTTAATATTGCAGTTTTATAACTGTAGTGTAAGCGCGTCTCTGGCAAGACAGTGATGGAGTGAATGATGAAAGTTTTCTTTTTCGGGCCACCCTGCCTTACTGGGAAACGGTCGATGTGTTTTAACTCCACGGCGTGGAGTTAAAAGATAAAGAATCACACACAAAGTGGGAGTTGTCACAGCTGCTCTTTGCTGATGACACTGTGCTCTTGGGAGATTCTGAAGAGAAGTTGCAGAGATTGGTGGATGAATTTGGTAGGGTGTGCAAAAGAAGAAAATTAAAGGTGAATACAGGAAAGAGTAAGGTTATGAGGATAACAAAAAGATTAGGTGATGAAAGATTGAATATCAGATTGGAGGGAGAGAGTATGGAGGAGGTGAACGTATTCAGATATTTGGGAGTGGACGTGTCAGCGGATGGGTCTATGAAAGATGAGGTGAATCATAGAATTGATGAGGGAAAAAGAGTGAGTGGTGCACTTAGGAGTCTGTGGAGACAAAGAACTTTGTCCTTGGAGGCAAAGAGGGGAATGTATGAGAGTATAGTTTTACCAACGCTCTTATATGGGTGTGAAGCGTGGGTGATGAATGTTGCAGCGAGGAGAAGGCTGGAGGCAGTGGAGATGTCATGTCTGAGGGCAATGTGTGGTGTGAATATAATGCAGAGAATTCGTAGTTTGGAAGTTAGGAGGAGGTGCGGGATTACCAAAACTGTTGTCCAGAGGGCTGAGGAAGGGTTGTTGAGGTGGTTCGGACATGTAGAGAGAATGGAGCGAAACAGAATGACTTCAAGAGTGTATCAGTCTGTAGTGGAAGGAAGGCGGGGTAGGGGTCGGCCTAGGAAGGGTTGGAGGGAGGGGGTAAAGGAGGTTTTGTGTGCGAGGGGCTTGGACTTCCAGCAGGCATGCGTGAGCGTGTTTGATAGGAGTGAATGGAGACAAATGGTTTTTAATACTTGACGTGCTGTTGGAGTGTGAGCAAAGTAACATTTATGAAGGGATTCAGGGAAACCGGCAGGCCGGACTTGAGTCCTGGAGATGGGAAGTACAGTGCCTGCACTCTGAAGGAGGGGTGTTAATGTTGCAGTTTAAAAACTGTAGTGTAAAGCACCCTTCTGGCAAGACAGTGATGGAGTGAATGATGGTGAAAGTTTTTCTTTTTCGGGCCACCCTGCCTTGGTGGGAATCGGCCGGTGTGATAATAAAATAATATATATATATATATATATATATATATATATATATATTATATATATATATATATATTATATATATATATATATATATATCTATCCATATATATATGGATAGATAGGTGGATATAGGTAGTAGGTTGGTAGACAGCAACCACCCAGGGAAGTACTACCGTCCTGCCAGATGACTATGAAACAGAAACCTGAAACTGTTTTGCATGATGGTAGGATTGCTGGTTTCTTTTTCTGTCTCATAAGCACGCTAGATAACAGGGATATCTTGCTACTCCTACTTACACTTTGGTCACACTTCCCAGACACGCACATGCATATATATATATATATATATATATATATATATATATATATATATATATATATATATATATATATATATATATATATATATATATATATATATATATATATATATATATATATATCTAGGTTTTTCCCTTTTTTCTAAATAGCTCTTGTTCTTCTTTATTTCATCTATTGTCCATGGGGAAGTGGAAAAGAATCTTTCCTCCGTAAGCCATGCGTGTCGTATGAGGCGACTAAAATGCAGGGAGCAATGGGCTAGTAACCCCTTCTCCTGTAGACATTTACTAAAAAAGAGAAGAAGAAAAACTTTATAAAACTGGGATGCTTGAATGTGCGTGGATGTAGTGCGGATGACAAGAAACAGATGATTGCTGATGTTATGAATGAAAAGAAGTTGGATGTCCTGGCCCTAAGCGAAACAAAGCTGAAGGGGGTAGGGGAGTTCAGTGGGGGGAAATAAATGGGATTAAATCTGGAGTATCTGAGAGAGTTAGAGCAAAGGAAGGGGTAGCAGTAATGTTGAATGATCAGTTATGGAAGGAGAAAAGAGAACATGAATGTGTAAATGCAAGAATTATGTGGATTAAAGAAAAGGTTGGATGCAAGAAGTGGGTCATAATAAGCGTGTATGCACCTGGAGAAGAGAGGAATGCAGAGGAGAGAGAGAGATTTTGGGAGATGTTAAGTGAATGTATAGGAGCCTTTGAACCAAGTGAGAGAGTAATTGTGGTAGGGGATCTAAATGCTAAAGTAGGAGAAACTTTTAGAGAGGGTGTGGTAGGTAAGTTTGGGGTGCCAGGTGTAAATGATAATGGGAGCCCTTTCATTGAACTTTGTATAGAAAGGGGTTTAGTTATAGGTAATACATATTTTAAGAAAAAGAGGATAAATAAGTATACAAGATATGATGTAGGGCGAAATGACAGTAGTTTGTTGGATTATGTATTGGTAGATAAAAGACTGTTGAGTAGACTTCAGGATGTACATGTTTATAGAGGGGCCACAGATATATCAGATCACTTTTTAGTTGTAGCTACACTGAGAGTAAAAGGTAGATGGGACACAAGGAGAATAGAAGCATCAGGGAAGAGAGAGGTGAATGTTTACAAACTAAAAGAGGAGGCAGTTAGGGAAAGATATAAACAGCTTTTGGAGGATAGATGAGCTAATGAGAGCATAGGCAATGGGGTCGAAGAGGTATGGGGTAGGTTTAAAAATGTAGTGTTAGAGTGTTCAGCAGAAGTTTGTGGTTACAGGAAAGTGGGTGCAGGAGGGAAGAGGAGCGATTGGTGGAAAGATGATGTAAAGAGAGTAGTAAGGGAGAAAAAGTTAGCATATGAGAAGTTTTTACAAAGTAGAAGTGATGCAAGGAGGGAAGAGTATATGGAGAAAAAGAGAGAGGTTAAGAGAGTGGTGAAGCAATGTAAAAAGAGAGCAAATGAGAGAGTGGGTGAGATGTTATCAACAAATTTTGTTGAAAATAAGAAAAAGTTTTGGAGTGAGATTAACAAGTTAAGGAAGCCTAGAGAACAAATGGATTTGTCAGTTAAAAATAGGAGAGGGGAGTTATTAAATGAAGAGTTGGAGGTATTGGGAAGATGGAGGGAATATTTTGAGGAATTGTTAAATGTTGATGAAGATGGGGAGGATGTGATTTCGTGTATAGGGCAAGGAGGAATAACATCTTGTAGGAGTGAGGAAGAGCCAGTTGTGAGTGTGGGGGAAGTTCGTGAGGCGGTAGGTAAAATGAAAGGGGGTAAGGCAGCCGGGATTGATGGGATAAAGATAGAAATGTTAAAAGCAGGTGGGGATATAGTTTTGGTGTGGTTGGTGCAATTATTTAATAAATGTATGGAAGAGGGTAAGGTACGTAGGGATTGGCAGAGAGCATGCATAGTTCCTTTGTATAAAGGCAAAGGGGACAAAAGAGAGTGCAAAAATTATAGGGGCATAAGTCTGTTGAGTATACCTGGTAAAGTGTATGGTAGAGTTATTATGGAAAGAATTAAGAGCAAGACAGAGAATAGGATAGCAGATGAACAAGGAGGCTTTAGGAAAGGTAGGGGGTGTGTGGATCAGGTGTTTACAGTGAAACATATAAGTGAACAGTATTTAGATAAGGCTAAAGAGGTCTTTGTGGCATTTATGGATTTGGAAAAGGCGTATGACAGGGTGGATAGGGGGGCAATGTGGCAGATGTTGCAGGTGTATGGTGTAGGAGGTAGGTTACTGAAAGCAGTGAAGAGTTTTTACGAGGATAGTGAGGCTCAAGTTAGAGTGTGTAGGAAAGAGGGAAATTATTTCCCAGTAAAAGTAGGCCTTAGACAAGGATGTGTGATGTCACCGTGGTTGTTTAATATATTTATAGATGGGGTTGTAAGAGAAGTAAATGCGAGGGTCTTGACAAGAGGCGTGGAGTTAAAAGATAAAGAATCACACATAAAGTGGGAGTTGTCACAGTTGCTCTTTGCTGATGACACTGTGCTCTTGGGAGATTCTGAAGAGAAGTTGCAGAGATTGGTGGATGAATTTGGTAGGGTGTGCAAAAGAAGAAAATTAAAAGTGAATACAGGAAAGAGTAAGGTTATGAGGATAACAAAAGGATTAGGTGATGAAAGACTGGATATCAGATTGGAGGGAGAGAGTATGGAGGAGGTGAATGTATTCAGATATTTGGGAGTGGACGTGTCAGCGGATGGGTCTATGAAGGATGAGGTGAATCATAGAATTGATGAGGGGAAAAGGGTGAGTGGTGCACTTAGGAGTCTGTGGAGACAAAGAACTTTGTCCTTGGAGGCAAAGAGGGGAATGTATGAGAGTATAGTTTTACCAACGCTCTTACATGGGTGTGAAGCATGGGTGATGAATGTTGCAGCGAGGAGAAGGCTGGAGGCAGTGGAGATGTCATGTCTGAGGGCAATGTGTGGTGTGAATATAATGCAGAGAATTCGTAGTTTGGACGTTAGGAGGAGGTGCGGGATTACCAAAACTGTTGTCCAGAGGGCTGAGGAAGGGTTGTTGAGGTGGTTCGGACATGTAGAGAGAATGGAGCGAGACAGAATGACTTCAAGAGTGTATCAGTCTGTAGTGGAAGGAAGGCGGGGTAGGGGTCGGCCTAGGAAAGGTGGGAGGGAGGGGGTAAAGGAGGTTTTGTGTGCGAGGGGCTTGGACTTCCACCAGGCGTGCGTGAGCGTGTTTGATAGGAGTGAATGGAGACGAATGGTTTTTAATACTTGACGTGCTGTTGGAGTGTGAGCAAAGTAACATTTATGAAGGGGTTCAGGGAAACCGGCAGGCCGGACTTGAGTCCTGGAGATGGGAAGTACAGTGTCTGCACTCTGAAGGAGGGGTGTTAATGTTGCAGTTTAAAAACTGTAGTGTAAAGCACCCTTCTGGCAAGACAGTGATGGAGTGAATGATGGTGAAAGTTTTTCTTTTTCGGGCCACCCTGCCTTGGTGGGAATCGGCCAGTGTGATAATAATAAAAAAAAAATATGGATAGATACAGATATATAGAAAGATTACTTTATGTGATATGATAAGCATGGCTGGCATTGCTATTAGATAAATCTGTGACCACAAATGCAAGTTTGCGTTTGTGGTCACAGTGGTGCCTATTCTAACCTTCCTAAGGTTTAGAAATATACCTAGTTGGACGAATGTTATTGTGGCTAGCTGGTCCAGTGGCTAACGCGACGGTCTGGAGTTTTGAGACTCTCTGATCGCGGGTTCTATCCCCGCCCGTGGTAAGGTTTGTTTACAATCGTGTCATTACGATTTCGTGAGTCATGTTAACGAGTCTGGTGTTCTCACTGGTATGAGGCTCTCAACTCTCAACAGTCTCACCACCATTCCAACCTGATTTTCATTCTTCTGTGTTGCCCAGCAAGACTGGTGCTTTGAATATACCTGTTAAGACACTCAAAAGTGCTCTCTTGTTTTGCAAGTACTGTGAAAGACCTCGCTCTGATAATTCACAACTTACCTGTATTTGGAGAGGAAATTTTTACATGATGTTTTGATCTGTTCTGTGCCATTTTTATGTGACAACCCCAAACAGAAAAGCTGTTTGGTTTTCTGTACAAATTTCGAGTGAATTGTAGGATATTCCAGTCACGATATTGTGACTTTTATTAGTTTAGCAAATGCTTATGCATTTATTATTATTATTATTATTATTATTATTATTATTATTATTATTATTATTATTATTATTATTATTATTATTATTATTATTTTATTATTATTTATTATTTATTATTATTATTATTATTATTATTATTATTAGTATTAGTATTATTATTATTATTAAGCCATCAATTTAACTTTTTTTTAACCCCGTCGGCCTTCTTGAGGCTGCCTGGGCAATACCTTCATCTTTCTAAGGTTGCCAGATCTACCAATCACTGTGAAGCCTCAGAGACGGTAAACACTGACCGAGCGGATTCCACTCACCTTCATTCTTAAACGTGCAGTGCTCAATTAAGTGCATCTCTAATGGTGGGCAAAGTGCAGAGTGACGGCGAGAGGCGATCTGCCACTCAGGATTGGCTGGAAGGAATAGGATTGAATCTTGAGAGGACTATTGCGCATGATATGATGATTATGATTTTCTTGCGAGTCTCTGAGATGACTTGGGATTTATTATAGGTTCTTGAATATGTTTGGGTAAGAATACGGTGGTGTGTATGCGTGTGTGTGTGTGTGTGTGTGTGTGTGTGTGTGTGTGTGTGTGTGTGTGTGTGTGTGTGTGTGTGTGAGCATAGTTGCTGATCCCTGTGTTATATAGCATAGCATATTAGTATCATCAATGTGCTTTAGATAGGAGATCCCTTGTAGGCCTGTGACTTTGTGTGACGTCACGGGATGCGCATGTGTAGGCTCGTACCTCTGCCTCCCTCTCACTCAGTCGGCGTAGACATCCAGGCTAGGACAGGCAGAGGCTGGGCTCCATTTCCCATCATCACAGTCTGACAATATATCGTTACCATCCAACAAGTGTGTCTACCTTCAACCCTCGATATCTCCATTTAAGAACCCCTACGATATGTGTGTGTGTGTGTGTGTGTGTGTGTGTGTGTGTGTGTGTGTGTGTGTGTGTGTGTGTGTGTGTGTGTGTGTGTGTGTGTGTGTGTGTATGTGTGTTTGTGTGTGTGTACTCACCTAATTGTACTCACCTAGTTGAGGTTGCGGGGGTCGAGTCCGAGCTCCTGGCCCCGCCTCTTCACTGATCGCTACTAGGTTCACTGATCGCTACTAGGCCCATACACAGCTTAAAGCTATGTATGGATCCTGCCTCCACTACATCGCTTCCCAAACTATTCCACTTACTGACTACTCTGTGGCTGAAGAAATACTTCCTAACATCCCTGTGATTCATCTGTGTCTTTAGCTTCCAACTGTGTCCCCTTGTTACTGTGTCCAATCTCTGGAACATCCTGTTTTTGTCCACCTTGTCAATTCCTCTCAGTATTTTGTATGTCGTTATCATGTCCCCCCTATCTCTCCTGTCCTCCAGTGTCGTCAGGTTGATTTCCCTTAACCTCTCCTCGTAGGACATACCTCTTAGCTCTGGGACTAGTCTTGTTGCAAACCTTTGCACTTTCTCTAGTTTCTTTACGTGCTTGGCTAGGTGTGGGTTCCAAACTGGTGCCGCATACTCCAATATGGGCCTAACGTATACGGTGTACAGGGTCCTGAACGATTCCTTATTAAGATGTCGGAATGCTGTTCTGAGGTTTGCTAGGCGCCCATATGCTGCAGCAGTTATTTGGTTGATGTTCGCTTCAGGAGATAGTCTGGTGTTATACTCACCCCAAGATCTTTTTCCTTGAGTGAGGTTTGTAGTCTCTGACCCCCTAGACTGTACTCCGTCTGCGGCCTTCTTTGCCCTTCCCCAATCTTCATGACTTTGCACTTGGTGGGATTGAACTCCAGGAGCCAATTGCTGGACCAGTTCTGCAGCCTGTTCAGTTCTGCCTGGTCTTCGATCGAGTGTATTCTTCTCATCAACTTCACGTCATCTGCAAACAGGGACACCTCAGAACTGTGTACCAGAAACAGCACTGGTCCCTTGTTCACTGTGTCCACGTATCTCTGGAACATCCTGTCTGTCACCATGTTTGTCCACCTTGTCAATTAATTTCAGTATTTTGTATGTCGTTATCATATTGTCCTATTGCTCTCGTCGTACTCTTGTCCCCCCTATCTCTCCTGTCCTCCAGTGTCGTCAGGTTGATTTCCCTTAACCTCTCCTCGTAGGACATACCTCTTAGCTCTGGGACTAGTCTTGAGGGTTGCAAACCATACTGTGGGGTTCTATAGCTTGGTGTTGGGTGGAGGCTGTGGGTATGGATTGTAGGGTGTGTTGGGATGGTGTGATAGGTTGTGTGGTTCTGAGAGTAGTTGTGTGTGTGCTTGCCCTTGCTGTTCTGTCCTGCTCTGACTGACCTCTGCTGGTTCCCTCCTTGTCTCTTTTCCTAGCTCCTTTCGCTTTTTTGTCCTCTCCCTCAGCTGCTGTCGTTCTGATTTTGTTCTGTCTCTGTCTGTGTGTGTGTGTGTGTGTGTGTGTGTGTGTGTGTGTGTGTGTGTGTGTGTGTGTGTGTGTGTGTGTGTGTGTGTGTGTGTGTGTGTGTGTGTGTGTGTGTGTGTGTGTGTGTGTGTGTGTGTGTGTGTGTGTGTGTGTGTGTGTGTGTGTGTGTGTGTGTGTGTGTATGTGTGTGTATGTGTGTGTGTGTGTGTGTGTGTGTGTGTGTGTGTGTGTGTGTGTGTGTGTGTGTGTGTCGGTGTATACATTTGCCGCCGGGAGAGAGTGTGAGTGGGAGACAGGAGGAGAAAGCGGCGACAAGTAGTCATATATATACAGAATGATTTGTGAGGAAAAGGAATACACACACACACATACACATGCAAAGGTGTCATTCCAAGCGGGTGGTGACGAGTAGAGGTAAACATTACCAGAGGTACGTCAGTCCCGTGTGCCAGATGTTGTGTGTTGGGCTGACAGCAACACCTGCAGCAAGGACACAGCTAATTACCGGAAATGGTGGTAGGCAGTTAGCCCTCTGTGTTTGTGTGTGTGTCTGTCTGTCTGTCTGCCTTACCGTTTATTTGTCTGACGGTTTGTCAAACTAGGAACTCCACCACACACCGCCACTACCAGTTCCCCTTCCAACACCACAATTATAGAGACCATTTTGTAGATGGAGCTGGTTTGTTATCTTGGCGGCCTCGAAACACCGTCGATAAGCGTAAGTCATTTTTTCGTATAATTTGTGTAGCTGCTTGCTCCTGTGTTAGATATGAGCATACGTGTTTTTATAAGCATACTGTCTGTATTATTATGCCTTTTCAGTCACTATTACTATTAGCACCACCACTACCACTACATCTACCACCATCACGACTACCACTATTGTTGCTGCCATCGCCACCACCACTGCTACTACTACTATTACTACCATCACCGCAACGACCTCAGTCATTATCATTACCAACACCGCGACCAACTTAGGCCCCATCATTACCTTCTCTACACTCAGCGGCAGTAGAATAGTCCCCACCATCAACAGAAGTAATAGTCCCCACCAGCAACAGAAGTAATAGTCCCCACAAGCAACAGAAGTAATAATCTCCACCAGCAACAGAAGCAATAGTCCCCACCAGCAACAGAAGTAATAGTCCCCACCAGCAACAGAAGTAATAGTCCCCACCAGCAACAGAAGTAATAGTCCCCACCAGCAACAGAAGTAATAGTCCCCACCAGCAACAGAAGTAATGGTCCCCACCAGCAACAGAAGTAATGGTCCCCACCAGCAACAGAAGTAATAGTCCCCACCAGCAACAGAAGTAATAGTCCCCTCCAGTACCAGAAGCAGCAGCACTACCCATCTACTGTATGGCTGGGTAAAAGCACCTTCTCCGCTGCTCCTGAGAAGCTAAAACCGTCTGTGTTGTGCAGCTGTAGAATAAGAACATCCTACCCATCATCTTCAGCAAGTGCTACGCTGTGTAGACGATATGGACGCCTCGATATTTAGTTATCGTTCCTACTGGTATAGATATTAGGGTATCGTTCCTATTTGTCTGGATATTAAGTTATCGTTCCTATTCGTCTGCATATTAGGGGATCGTTGCTTGACGTCTGTCTATTAGGTTATCCTTCCTAGATCTGGAAATTAGGTTATCGATCCTAGATCCTGATGTTAAGTTATCGTTCCTAGCTGTCTGGATAATAACACTGTGTGCCAGAATCTATGGATTACAGCCGGCTGTGCTGATTCACTGACGAAGTGAGATGTCACTGCATTTACAATAGGATTTACAGCCCACAGTCTCTCAACGAGGAATGTGATCACATTGTCCAAAGTGTTCATACGCCTTCATTCCTCTCCACACTTCACTGCCGACGGCAGGAGACGGACACACTGGCATCATCAGAACGGCTGCCACACCGGACCGGTCATCCACTAGATACGTCGTTTTACCTTTTAGCGATGCAGCCGTCAATGTTACCCTGACGCTCGCGAGTGACAGAAAGAGTTTGGCCACTATCCCTTTCGTCATCCATCATCGATTTGGCTAAAACTAAAAGAGACCAGCCCATGTGTGTATTTTATCCCTCACCTGGAATGATAATGTGTATGCGTTCGTGAGACTGTAAGGGACTTGAACCAGCGCTTTGGTGAACACACACACGCACATACACACACACACACACACACACACACACACACACACACACACACACACACACACACACACACACACACACACACACACACACACACACACACACACAAACACACACACACACACACACACACACACACACACAAATACACACACACACACAAATACACACACACACACACACACACACACACACACACACACACATACACACACACACACACACACACACACACACACACACACACACACACACACACACACACACACACACACACACACACACACACACACACACACACACTTGTCAGGAAGACAGCAGCGAGTCATGGTACGTGGCGAGGTGTCAGAGTGGGCACCTGTGACCAGCGGGGTCCCGCAGGGGTCAGTCCTAGGACAAGTGCTGTTTCTGGTATTTGTGAACGACATGGCGGAAAGAATAGACTCTGAGGTGTCCCTGTTTGCAGATGACGTGAAGTTGATGAGAAGAATTCACTCGATCGAAGACCAGGCAGAACTACAAAGGGATCTGGACAGGCTGCAGACCTGGTCCAGCAATTGGCTCCTGGAGTTCAATCCCACCAAGTGCAAAGTCATGAAGATTGGGGAAGGGCAAAGAAGGCCGCAGACGGAGTACAGTCTAGGGGGTCAGAGACTACAAACCTCAATTAAAAGAAAAAGATCTTGGGGTGAGTATAACACCAGGCACATCTCCTGAAGCGCACATCAACCAAATAACTGCTGCAGCATATGGGCGCCAAGCAAACCTCAGAACAGCATTCCGACATCTTAATAAGGAATCATTCAGGACCCTGTACACCGTGTACGTTAGGCCCATATTGGAGTATGCGGCACCAGTTTGGAACCCACACCTAGCCAAGCACGTGAAGAAACTAGAGAAAGTGCAAAGGTTTGCAACAAGACTAGTCCCAGAGCTAAGAGGTATGTCCTACGAGGAGAGGTTAAGGGAAATCAACCTGACGACACTGGAGGACAGGAGAGATAGGGGGGACATGATAACGACATACAAAATACTGAGAGGAATTGACAAGGTGGACAAAGACAGGATGTTCCAGAGATTGGACACAGTAACAAGGGGACACAGTTGGAAGCTGAAGACACAGATGAATCACAGGGATGTTAGGAAGTATTTCTTCAGCCACAGAGTAGTCAGTAAGTGGAATAGTTTGGGAAGCGATGTAGTGGAGGCAGGATCCATACATAGCTTTAAGCAGAGGTATGATAAAGCTCACGGCTCAGGGAGAGTGACCTAGTAGCGATCAGTGAAGAGGCGGGGCCAGGAGCTCGGACTCGACCCCCGCAACCTCAACTAGGTGAGTCCAACTAGGTGAGTACACACACACACAAACACACACAAACACACACACACACACACATGATAACGACATATAAAATAATGCGCAGAATAGACAAGGTGGACAAAGACAGGATGTTCCAGGGAGGGGACACAGACACAAGAGGCCACAATTGGAAGTTGAAGACACAGATGAGTCAGAGAGATATTAGGAAGTATTTCTTCAGTCATAGAGTTCTCAGGCAGTGGAATAGCCTAGAAAGTGATGTAGTGGAGGCAGGAACCATACATAGTTTTAAGACGAGGTATGATAAAGCTCATGCAGCGGGGAGAGAGGGGACCCAGTAGCAACCGGTGAAGAGGCTGGGCCAGGAGCTAAGACTCGACCCCTGCAACCACAAATAGGTGAGTACAAATAGATGAGTACACAATACACACACACACACACACACACACACACACACACACACACACACACACACACACACACGAAGTATTTCTTCAGTCACAGAGTCGTCAGGAAGTGGAATAGCCTAGGAAGTGATGTAGTGGAGGCAGGAACCATACATAGCTTTAAGACGAGGTATGACAAAGCTCAGGAAGCAGAGAGAGAGAGGACCTAGTAGCGATCAGTGAAGAGGCGGGGCCAGGAGCTGAGTCTCGACCCCTGCAAGCACAATTAGGTGAGTACAGTTAGGCGAGTACACACACACACGCACACACACACACACACACACACAGCAGCAGCAGCATTAGCAAAATTCCTTCCGTCAACAACAGAAACAAGGGAAGTCCTCTCAGCAGCAGGAGCAGCAATGGCAGTGTTCCCAGCATCCAGCCTCACAAATACAGCTCCAACCCACATACCATTCATTACCATCCCACAGCAACAGCAGCAGTAGCATCAATGCCGTAGCAGAGGGAAACAGCTGAGGCTGCTGATGCTGTTTGCTACTGACAAGGGAGAGAGTGGAGATACCAAAAAGAGAGTAGGAATACCAGAAAGAGAGAGGAAATAAGTTATGTAAAATCAGTAACTAATGACATGGTTCTCAAACAAATAGATTAAAACCAAACAATTTTTTTGAAACACGTAAATATGTCTGTGAGTGAATCATCTACATTAAATATTTATCTTTAACAAGATATAATTTAATGTAGATTAGTTGTTCTCAAAGGTTATAAAGGAATATATGAAGGAACTTGGCAATAATTAGCTGGTCTTTTTAACTGATTGCTATGACCGGGTATCGCACCGAATAAGTGGAAAATGCCAAATGTGATTCCCTTCTACAAATCTGGAGATAGATCGTTAGCTTGGACATACAGATTAATTATTCTAACCTTCATTGTGGGAAAATTGATGGAATCATCAACTGCAGAAGTAATTCCAGTCACTTTTAAAACTGTAAGTTTCACTAAAAGGGGTTCTTGCTCTACGCATTTACTAACTTTTTTCACTAAGGTATTTGTGATGGTATATTATGAAAATGAAGATAAATTGTGTACATGGATTTCAGTAACGTTTTTCACAGAGCTTCACACAGGATGCTAGTGACGAAAGTAGCGACACACGGAAGAGGGTAGGAAGATTTCTCCTAAAACGAGGCATGGTTGACTAGTAAGCAACAGAGAGCTTTCATAAGTGGAGAGAAATCAGAGTGGGGACGAATCGCTAGTGGTGTTCCCCTGGGGCCAGTGTTGGGCCCTTTGTTGTTCACAATATACTTAAACGAAGGAATAAATAGTAGTATGAGCAAGTGTGCCGATGACACTAAAATAGGCCAGCAGATCAATTCTGATGAGGGCACTAGAGCGATGCAGGAAGATCTGGATAGCCTGATGTTATGGTCAGAAAAGTGGCAGATGAAGTTCAGTGTGTACAAATATAAGGATCTAATCCTTGGGAAAAGAAAATTACCATGACACTAAACTAAATAATGCGGAAGAGATTTAGAAGTTCTGGTTAGCAGAAACCTAAAATCAAGACAACAGTGCATAAGTGTTTACAATGAAACTAAGAGAATTTTTAGCTTCATAACATGAAGTGTAAATAGCAGGAGGCCTCAGGTTATACTTCAGCTTCGTATATCCTTGGTAAGGCCTCATTTAGATTATGCTACACAGTTCTGGTCTCCATATTACTGAATGGACATAAATGCGCTGGCAAACATACAGAGAAGGATGACAAAGTTAATCTCATGTATCAGAAATCTTTCCATGAGGATTGACTGAAGGCTCCGAATTTGCACTCTGTGGAAAGACGTAGATTAGAGTGAATCTGACTGAAGTATAAAACTGGAAGGCAGGAACAAGTAAATACAGAGGATATATGAAAGGTGCTAAAAATATCTGACCATTGTAGGACTCACAGCAATAGATTTTAATTGGAAAAATTAAGATTTCTAAAGGATATATTAATGCACTGGTTTGGTAACAGAGATGTGGATCAGTGAAACAAACTCCCGAGTCGCTTTAAAAATAGGCTAGATGATTACATGTAAGGGTGTGAGTCGGACCTGCCTAGCATGGGCCTTTCTTCTGTTCCAATGTAGGAGAGAGAAAAATTGAAATTAAAGTGATTTCCACAAGAATAAGTATTAGCAAATCAGGTGACATGTTATCAGCGTTGGAACGACGCCGGACGAGCGCAGCATCTCAACCTAACTTGACATTACAACTTTAAACTGTTTAACAAAAGAACAACTAAAGTTGAGATTATTTAGAAACCAGGAAAGAAAGAGAGACAGAAGGACGGGAAAAGAGAGGGAATGAGGAGGAGAATGGAAGAGAAGGGACAGGCATCAGAAAAGAAGGAGAATGATTGTAAAGAAATGAAATATTCCATCACACACACACACACACAGAAAAAAAAACTACACACAAACACACAAAAAAGGTCTAATGTCGATCGACAAGTGTCTTTGACAACTGATAACTAACAAATTAACACAAACACACACAGCAAAGAGGAGGGGCCAGGAGCTGTGACTAGACTCCTACAACCACAAATAGGTGAGTACACATACAAAAAAAAGG
Organism: Cherax quadricarinatus; assembly: GCF_038502225.1. Taxonomy (NCBI): domain Eukaryota; kingdom Metazoa; phylum Arthropoda; class Malacostraca; order Decapoda; family Parastacidae; genus Cherax; species Cherax quadricarinatus. The sequence continues at coordinate 34,371,892 of NC_091294.1, read as the reverse complement.
GCCAAGTGTCTATAGACAAGTGCCTTCGACATCTTATAGCAAAACACATGCACGCACAAACAAGAAAATAAATAAGGTGCAAAGGTTTGCAACAAGACTAGTCCCGGAGATAAGGGTATGTCCTGCGAGGAGAGGTTAAAAAAAATCAACCTGACGACACCGGAGGAAAGGAGAGATAAGGATGGGGGGATATGATAACGATATATAAAATACTGAGAGGAATTGACAGGGTGGATAAGGACAGAATGTTTCAGAGATGTGTCAGAGAAACATGATGAGTCACAGGGATGTTAGGAAGTACTTCTTCAGTCATAGAGTTGTCAGGAAGTGGAACAGTCTGGAGAGTGATGTAGTGAAGGGAGCAGAGAGAGAGAGAGAGAGAGAGAGAGAGAGAGAGAGAGAGAGAGAGAGAGAGAGAGAGAGAGAGAGACAGAGTGGATCAAGTAGAGACCAGAGAAGAGGAGCTATAAAGTGTGTAATGTGCTACCTGTGTTACCTGTAATGTGCTACCTGTACTGTGCTACCTGTACTGTGCTACCTGTGTTACCTGTACTGTGCTACCTGTACTGTGCTACCTGTACTGTGCTACCTGTGTTACCTGTACTGTGCTACCTGTACTGTGCTACCTGTACTGTGCTACCTGTACTGTGCTACCTGTACTGTGTTACCTGTACTGTGCTACCTGTACTGTGCTACCTGTACTGTGTTACCTGTACTGTGCTACCTGTACTGTGTTACCTGTACTGTGCTACCTGTACTGTGCTACCTGTACTGTGCTACCTGTGTTACCTGTAATGTGCTACCTGTGTTACCTGTACTGTGCTACCTGTACTGTGCTACCTGTGTTACCTGTAATGTGCTACCTGCACTGTGCTACCTGTACTGTGCTACCTGTGTTATCTATACTGTGCTACCTGCACTGTGCTACCTGTACTGTGCTACCTGTGTTACCTGTACTGTGCTACCTGTACTGTGCTACCTGTGTTACCTGTACTGTGCTACCTGCACTGTGCTACCTGTATTGTGCTACCTGTGTTACCTGTAATGTGCTACCTGTGTTACCTGTACTGTGCTACCTGTACTGTGCTACCTGTGTTACCTGTAATGTGCTACCTGTGTTACCTGTACTGTGCTACCTGCACTGTGCTACCTGTACTGTGCTACCTGTGTTACCTGTAATGTGCTACCTGTGTTACCTGTACTGTGCTACCTGTGTTACCTGTACTGTGCTACCTGTGTTACCTGTACTGTGCTACCTGTGTTACCTGTACTGTGCTACCTGTGTTACCTGTAATGTGCTACCTGTGTTACCTGTACTGTGCTACCTGTACTGTGCTACCTGTACTGTGCTACCTGTGTTACCTGTACTGTGCTACCTGTGTTACCTGTACTGTGCTACCTGTGTTACCTGTACTGTGCTACCTGTGTTACCTGTAATGTGCTACCTGTGTTACCTGTACTGTGCTACCTGCACTGTGCTACCTGTATTGTGCTACCTGTGTTACCTGTAATGTGCTACCTGTGTTACCTGTACTGTGCTACCTGAACTGTGCTACCTGTGTTACCTGTAATGTGCTACCTGTGTTACCTGTACTGTGCTACCTGCACGGTGCTACCTGTACTGTGCTACCTGTACTGTGCTACCTGTGTTACCTGTAATGTGCTACCTGCACCAATTCGCAACTGTGCCACCTGTACCAGGCCACCTACCCAGTTACCCTGTAATGTGCCACCCTACCCAGTTACCCTGGTAACTTGTGCCTACCTGTGTTACCTCCGTAATCTGTGCCACCCTGCGTTAATCCCTGCAACTTGCGCCACCTGTGTTTAATTCTGCACTGCGCCACCCTGGAGTTGACCTCCGTAATGTGCCACCTGCCCGTTACACCGTGCACCTGCGCCATCCCAGCACCTGTGCCACCTGCAATTCCGAGCCTACCCTGTGTTAATCCCAGACAATTGTGCCACGTGTTAATCCCTGCACTGCGCCTACCCTGTGGGCACCCTGCACTGGTGCGCCACCCTGTGCCACCCGTAATGTGCCACCCTGTGTTACCCTGTAACCGTTGCCGCCACCCTGCATTGTGCCACCTGCATTGCGCCACCCGAGTTACCCGTAATGTGCCACCCGTGTTAACCTGGTACTGTGCCTACCTGAACTGCGCCACCATCCAGTTCAATCCTGTAATGCACTACCTGTAAGCCTACCTGCACTGTGCCACCCTGCAACTGCGCCGACCTGCACCTGAGCCACCCGAGTTACCCGTAATGTGCCAACCCATGGGCAATTCCTGCATCAGGCCACTCCCGCACGGTGCCACCCTGTACTGGCGCCAATCCTGCAACTTGCGCCACCTGTGTTACCCTGTAATGCTGGCCAATCTGCGTTAACTCCTGCACTGCGCCACCCTGCACTGTGCCAATCCCTGCGTTAATCTTGCACTGTGCCACCTGCACCTGGTGCCACCCGTAATTCAGGCCTACCCTGCAACTGGTATTGGCCAATCTGGGCCACCTGAAAGCCACCCTTGTGTTACCCTGTAACGTGCCAACCTTCGTGTTATCCCTGCAACTCGCGCCAATCCTGCACTGCGCCACCCTGCACCTGAGCCACCCGTGTGCCAACCCGCACCGTGTAAGCCACCCGTAATGCGCCACCCTGTACCTGGGAGCCAACCTCGCACCTGTGCCTACCTTTCTGTGGTTAATTCCAATTACCAGGTTACCCTGCACCTGTGCCACCTGCATTGCGCTACCCTGTAATTCCACCCGGTCCACTGCGTTACTCCCGCAACCTGTAAGTCACCCTTGCATTGCGCCACCTGCATTTGTGCCACCTGCGCTGCGCTACCCAGCACTGTGCCACCTCGTGTTAACTGGGTAACTTGTGTTCACCTCCGTACTAATTGTTACCTGTACCAAAGCATTACTCCGCACTTTGCGCCATCCTGTACTGGTGCCTACCCACACCTGTGCCTACCCGTAACCGTGCCACCCACCTGAACGCCATCCCTGCACCGTGTGTCACCTGTGCCACTCCCACCCTGTACCACCAATGGCTGGCAACTTGTCTTGATAATTGTACCAAGCCAATCCTGTACCTGTAAGCCACCTGCACTGTGCCACCTGCAATTCCAGGCCACCCTGTGAACCTACTGCTTACCCGAGGTACCTGTGCACCTGCACTGGTGTGTTCATCTGTAATCCGTAAGCCATCCTGGCAACCCGCAAGTCCATCTTGTACTGTGCCACCTGTACCTGTGCTTACCTGTACCTGGAGTTACCCTGCACCTGTAAGCGTTACCCTGTACAATTCGTGCTTACCTTGTAATTGGTGCCAACCTGCTACCTGTCCGTTTACTTCCAATCCCTGCACCCGTAATTGTGCCTACCCAAATTGCAACGTGCCACCTGTACTGTGCCAACCTGCACCTGGTGCCACATGTACTGTGCCTACCTCATACTGTGTTACATTTGTACTGTGCTACCCTGGTACCTGAGTTTAATCTGTAATCAGCTATCCCTTGTGCAACTTGTAAGTCAATCGCACCAGTGCCTACTCCTGGTACTGCGCCTACCTGTAAAATTGCGCCACTTTATAACTCAGCCTACCCTGTACCTGTGTTACCCGTACCAGCTGCCACCTGTACTGTGCCACCTGTACTTCGGTGGCCAATACCCTGCACTGTGCCAGCATGCACTGTGCCTACCTGTGTTAATCCCTGTAACGGGTGCCACCTGCAACTTGTGTTACCCAGGCACTGTGTTCATCCTGGCAATTGTGTTAATCCTGCAACTTGTGCTAATCCTTGCAACTTGAAACATGCCAACCAAAGCAATTCTGCCACCTGTACTGTTACTCCACCTTGTACCCCGTACCAGCCTGTACTGTGCCACCTTGCACTGTGTTACCTGTAACTTGTGCCTACCTCGCAACTCAGGACACCCGTGCAACTGTGCCAATTGGTCTGCACTGTAAGCTTATCCTTGTACCTGTGCCACCTTGCAATCTGTGTTCAATCCTGCACCTGTGCCACCTGCACTGTGTTTAATCCTGCACCTGAGCCTACCCAGCACTGCGCCTACCCTGTAATTGCCAAGCCACCTGTACCTAAATGCCACCTGGCACTGCGATACCCTGCACCAGCTACCAATTGTAACCCGTGCCACCTGCACTGTGTTCACCTCCAGCTGCGCCAATCCCTGTACCAGCCACCCACCTGTACTCACCCAGCCAGCCTACCCGTAATTGTGCCACCCAGCCATCCCACTTGTTACCCAGCTGTCCCACCTTGCACTGTGTCACTACCCGGTACCGTGTTACCCAATTTGTGCCCACCCGTAACTTGTGCCTACCCTGCACTGTGAAGTTACTTGTACCTGGTGCCACCTGTACTCCTCCGTGTTACCCTGCACCTGTGCCACCTGGGCAACTTGCGCCACCTGGTAACTTGCGCCTACCTCCGTACTGTGCTAACCTGTACCTGTGCCACCATGCACTGTGCCACCCTGGTGTTCAATTCTTGCAACTTGGGTGTTCAATCTGTACCAGGTTAATTACCTGCACTTGCGTTGTTACCCTGCACCGTAAGCCATCCTGGTACCTGTGCCAATCTGCACTGTAAGTCATCTGGCACTGCGCCAATCCTGCACTGTGCCACCTGCACTTGTGCCAACCCGGCACGGTGCCACCCGTGTTTCCTCCTTTCATCGTTACGTGTACCTGTAGTTACCTCCGGTAATTGCCGTTACCCACCAATTGTAAGCCAACCCGTACCTGTGCCACCTTGCACTCGCGCTTCACCCTGCACTTGTAAGCCACCCGTCCAGCCGTCCCATCGTACCCTGTGCCTACCCTGTACCATAAGTCAATCTGGCACCTGGTGCCACCCTGCACTGCGCCACCCTGTACCGTGCGTTACTTGTAATTTCCCACTAACCTTCGGCACTTGTAAGTTCAATCTGTACTGTGCTTAACCCGGTACTTGCGCCTACCCTGCACTGCGCCTAACACCTGGCAACTTGCGCCACGTGCATCCGTGTTCACCCGTCCCAGGTTACCCTGTAACCGTGCCACCCTGGTACCGCAGCCACCCGTACTCCAAGCCAATTCCCGTACCAGCTACCCGCCAATCGGCATTGTAAGTTAACCCTGGTAAAGGTTACCTGCAACTTGTGCCATCCTGCACCAGGCGTTACCTCCGTAACTTGTGCCACCTGCACCTGTGCCACTCCCGGTACCCTGGTGCCAACCTGGTAACTGTGCGCCTACCTGCACTGCAAGGCCACCTCCGTACTGCGCCTACCCTGTACTCGTGTTACCGTAACTTGTGCCAATACCTGCACTGTGCCACCTGGTAACTTGTGTTACCTGCAATTGCGCTACCTGCAACTTGTTGCCACCCTGCACCTGTGTTCACCTCCGTAACTTGCGCCACCTACCCAACCGTGCCACCCTGCCACCTGTGCCTAAGTCTTGGCACTGCGCCATCTGCACTGCAAGCTACCAATCTTGCACCTGAGCCATCCTTGTAACTGCAAGCCACCCTAGTAACTTGCGTTATCCCTTGGCAACTTGCGCCATACCTGTAACTGTGTGTTTACCTCCGTAATTGCCAAGGCCAATCCTGTAATCTGTGTTACCTCCGTAACTTGTGTTCATCCTGTACTGTACCAATCTGCACTGTGCCACCCTGCACTGTGTTAACCTGTACCCGTAAGCCACCTGCGTACCAAGTGCATACCTGTACTGCGCGCCTCCCAGCCACCCAAAATTGCCACCCTCCGGCACTGTGCCACCTGTACCCGTGCCATCCTGTACCCTGGTAAGCCACCTGCACCGAGCCATCCTGGTAACCTGTGCCACCCACCCAGCTAATCTTGCACCCTGTGCCACCAAAATGTGCCACCCTGTACCTGTGCCATCCCTATTGCACCAGCCTACCCGTACCGTGTCAATCTGCAATTGTGCCACTCCTTGCCACTGTGCCAACCGGCACCAGTTGCCAATTCTACCTGGTGCCAATCCTGCACCTGTGCCAATCCTGCACCTGCGCCAACCTTGCACTGTGCCTACCCTGTAACTTGTGCCAATTCCTGCAACTTGTGCCACCTGTACCTTCTGTTAAGCCACCTGTAACCCAAAGACGCCACCTGTAACTTGTGCCACCCTGTACGGTGCCTACCTGTGCCTTCCTACTGCATTCACATGCAACTTGTGCCACCTTGCAACCGTGTTACCCTGTCCAGCCACCTGCAACTTGTACCAAAAACCCTTGTAACTTGTGCCTACCTGCACCTGCGCCTACCCTGTACTCAGGTGAACATCCTTACACTGGGTGACATCCTTATCCCTGTTACCCTGGTAACTTGTGCTACCCTGTAACTTGTGCTACCCTTGTACCTGAGGAACCACCATGCTACGTGCTTACCCTGTCCCTGTTTACCCGCACCGTGCCACCTGTACCGTGCCACCCGTACCGTGCCACTCCCGTACCGCGCCTACCTGCACTGTGCCTACCAGTAATTGCACCATGCCAACCCGTGCTACCCAGGGTTACTCCGTAAGCCACCTGCAATTTCTGTTACCCGCACTGTGCCAATCCGCGTTAACCTTGTACCAAAGTCCAACCTGGGTCCTGCCACCTGGGCATCTGTGCCATCCTGGGTCCCAAGTCTAATTCTGGGCACCAGTGCCACCCGTCCCGAGCCTACCTGCACCAGCCAGCTACCTGTACCCGTGCTCACCTGGCACCTGCGCCTACCTGCACTGTGCCTACCCTGTAACTTGTTGCCAATTGCCACTGCGCTACCCTACCAGCCACCCATGCACCTGTGCTTACCCGTGGTTACTCCGTTACCCAGGTTACCTGTTACTTGTTACCTGTGTCATCTGTGCCACCCGGTACCGTAAGCCACCTGTAAAGTTTACCTGTGCACTGCAAGCCACCTGCACTTGCAAGCCACCTGCACTGCGCCACCCGTACCGTGCCACCTGCAATTGTGCCACCTCCGCAACTTGTGGCTAACCTGTTCTGTGCTAACCTGCACCTGAGGCCACCCACGTTACACATGTACCCTGCCACCTGCCACCTGCACCAGCCACCTGCACCTGAGCTCAATCTGCAGTAATTGCCTTTTACCTGGGTAACTTGCAATTCACCCTGTACCTGCCACCCGTAACCGCACCAGGTTACCCTGCAACTTGTGCCAATCCTGCACCTGTGCCAACCTGCACTTGTGACCAGCTTAGCCACTTCGCAAGCCATCCCTGTAACTGTGCCACCTGCACCGTGTCACCTCCGTTCCTTGGAGCCACCCTGTGACCGAGCCAACCTGGTACCCGAGCCAACCTGGCACTGTGCCACAAGCACTGTACACCTCCGCACCTGGTGCCACCTGCACCTGTGCCATCCTGCACTGCGCCACCCCATGCCACCTGTGGCTACCCAGCCTCCAAACCCAAATGAGCAGCACGATGGCAGCAGCAGCAGCAGCAGCAGCAGCAGCAGCAGCAGCAGCAGCAAGCCAGCAGCAGCAGGCAGCAGCAGTGGCAGCAAAGAGCAGCAGCAGCATCAGCAGTGGCAGCAACAGCAGCAGCAGCAGCAGCAGCAGCAGTGCAGCAGCAGCAGCAGCAGCAGCAGCCAGCAGCAGCAGCAGCAGCAGCAAGGGCCAACAGCAAGGCAGCAGCGAGGGCAGCAGCAGCAGCAGCAGCAGCAGCAGGCAGCAGCAGCAGCTGCAGCAGGGCAGCAGTGGCAGCAGCAGCAACAGTCAGCAGCAGCAGGTGCAAACAGCTGCAGCAGCAGCAGTGATAGTAGTAGGCAGTAGCAGGAGTCGTAGCAGGCTAGCTGCAGCAGCAGCAGCAGCAGGTTAGGCAGCAGCTTAGCAGCTAGCCAGGAGGGCAGGTAGCAGCAGCAGCAGCAGCAGCAGTAGCAGTAGCTGCTGCTTGCAGCAGCAGCAGCAGCAGCAGCAGCAGCAGGCAGCAGTAGCAGCAGTGGGCAGCACTTAGCAGCAGCTTTTTGGCAGTAGCAGAAGCAGGCAGTAGCAGTAGAGGTAGCAGCAGCAGGCTGGCAGCAGTAGCATTAGTAGCAGTGGCAGCAGGTAGTACACAGGAACTTGGCAGTAGAAGCAAAAAGGACAGAGTGGTTCCACGTGACATTTTATTGCGGCATCACTCGTTTCTTCCAGGAGCTTTGGCTCGCCTTTGCAACGGCTTCTTGACAAAGCCCTGGAGACGAAACCCAAGCCACAATAAAACGTCACATTCAGCTTGCGCCTCAGTCCCCTTACCTACATTAATAATCGGCAAAATCCCACCAACCTCATTACGAATGCAGCAGTAGCAGCAGCAGCAGCAGCAGCAGCAGCAGGCAGCAGCAGCAGCAGCAGCAGCAGGCAGTAAGGCAGCAGCAGTGGCAGCAGCAGCAGCAGCAGCAGCAGCAGCAGGCAGCAGCAGCAGCAGGCAGTGCAAGGCAGCAGCAGCAGCAGGTGGCTGGCGGCAGCAGCAGCAGCAACTAGGGGCAGGCAGCAGCAGAACCATTGCACAGCAGCTAGCAGCCTTAGTAGCCTTAGCAGGCAGCAGGCCAGCAGCAGCAGCAGCAGTCAGGCAGCAAGCAGTGGCAGCAGCAGCAGGCCAGGCAGCAGCAGCAGCAGCAGCAGCAGCAGCAGCAGCAGCAGCAGCAATAGCAGCAGCAACCAGCAGTGGCAGCAAGCCAGCAGTCCCAGCAGTCAGCAGCAGTCCAGCAGCCGCAGCAGCAGCAGCCAGCAGCAGCAGCAGCAGCAGCAGCAGCAAGCAGCAGCAGCAGCAGCCACCAGCAGCAGCAGCCAGCAAGCAGCAGCAGCAGCAGCAAGCAGCAGCAGTTGGCAGCAGCAGCAGCAGCAGCAGTCAGCAGCAGCAGCAGCAGCAGCAGCAAGGCCAGGCACCGCAGCAGCAGCAGCAGCAGGCAGCAGCAAGCAAGCAGCAGCAGCATGGCAGCAAACAGCAAGCAGCAGCAGCAGGCAAGCAGGCCGGCAGCAGCAGCAGCAGAGCAGCAGCAACAGCAGCAAATAGCAGCAGCAGCAGTGTGCAGGCTGCAGCTGCAGCAGCAACAGCAGCAGCAGCAGCAGCAGCAGGCTAGCAGCAGCAACAGCAGCAGCAGTACTTGCAGTAGTAACAGTAAGCAGCAGGCAGCAGCAGCAGCATTTGTAGTAGTAACAGTAGTAGTAGTAGTAGTAGTAGTTGTAGTAGTAACAGTAGTAGTAGTAGTAGTAGTAGTATTGGTAGTAGTAATAGTAATAGTAGTAGTAGTAGTAGTAGTACTAGTAGTAGTAATAGTAGTAGTAAGAGTAGTAGTAGTAGTAGTAGTAGTAGTAGTAGTAGTAGTAGTAGTAGTAGTAGTAGTAGTAGTAAAGGTGGTAGAATTAGAGCGTCGTGATAGTCAAATTAGAACTAGTAATAAACAGACGTAAATCTACTGGTACACACACACACAGTTCGGTTAGAGACAAATGTAGTAACTCCAGTAGTTGAAGATAGTAACAGTAGTAATTTAGAAGAGGTAGTTGTACATCAGGGAAAAAACAGGACTCGCGGATGTTGGCCTGTTCGACCAGGCTGTTGGTGCCCGCCACCTGCAGTCCGGTGTATGCACCACAGCCCGGCTGATCAGGAAGTGACTTGAGGAACTTGTCAAGTTCCTCTATGATAGGAGGCCTAGAATCGAGGTAGAAGTAGACAGCTCTTCTCGGTAGATATCCTCGCCGGTAACTTAGACACCTTTGCTGTCTTTCTTTCCAATCCTCTCTCTCTCTCCCTCCTTCTCTCTCTCTCTCTCTCTCTCTCTCTCTCTCTCTCTCTCTCTCTCTCTCTCTCTCTCTCTCTCTCTCTCTCTCTCTCTCTCTCTCTCTCTCTAACTGTCTGCAGACGCCAGAGATCGCAATTATGCTCCCTGAAGGACATCTGCTGCGCCTCCACCTGGGTCACCTGCGGCTGAATAAGGTGACCAATAGCGTGCTAGGAGATCCAGGCTGCCAGGTGAACCAGGTTGGGGGTGGGGGAGCGACAGGTGAGATGAGGGAGTGGAGGAGAAGGTGAGAGAGAGGGAGGGGGGAGGAGAAGGCGAGAGAG
>NC_091294.1:34351787-34356787 GCF_038502225.1 Cherax quadricarinatus | reverse complement strand
CAATAAACTAGCATCGACAACTAGAGCTGCTGATACTCAATAAACTAGCATCGACAACTAGAGCTGCTGATACTCAATAAACTAGCATCGACAACTAGAGCTGCTGATACTCAATAAACTAGCATCGACAACTAGAGCTGCTGATACTCAATAAACTAGCATCGACAACTAGAGCTGCTGATACTCTATAAACTAGCACCGACAACTTGAGCTGCTGGTGCTCAATAAACTAGCTGTTCTGGCTGCAATATTAAAAAAGTTATAATTGATAATGGTCGTACAGGAGAAGCGAAATATTCGTAACAAATAATTTATTTGAGATTAAGTTGGGAATAAAAACTGACTGAATAAAATGTAAAGAAGAGAGAAAGAAAGAGAGGGAGAAAGAGATTTGAAATCTGCATCTTGCACAGCTGACTAGTGTTGGATCCCATGGTCGACCAGCAGCATCAACATCTCTTGGTTGATTAGACAGGTGTTGTCTGACGCTGACGCTGGCAGATGACTTCCTGTGTGTGTGTGTGTGTGTGTGTGTGTGTGTGTGTGTGTGTGTGTGTGTGTGTGTGTGTGTGTGTGTGTGTGTGTGGAGTTCCAGCTCTGGGGCCCTCCAGCATTCGACATGACTGCCGTGAATTTGCTCTCGAGATATTTGCTTTGCAGTCCATACAAGGAGTCAGCGTCTTCCATCGAGTCATTGTCCAACTTGTTCCACGTCTTCAAGTAGTGAAGAAAGTGGTGAAGAAATGTATTTTTTCTTCTTATTTTTTCCATGCCTCTCCTGGGTCAAATGTCATTCCGGTGGCTATCCTGGATCTGGCAAGCGTCTGCTCTTCTCTACCCTCTCTATATGCTTTGAAGTATTTTGTATGTAGTGAACATGTCTCCTCGTCTACGTCCCTTTGTAAACACAAGGTCCTGGTGAAAGGCTTTTTTGTTGTTTTTATTGTTCTCGTATAGATGATGTCTCGTAGTAGCAGCAGAGATCTGGAAACACTATGTCTGAATTTTCTTGAGGTTTTGTTGTGATATTTGGCTTTTTGAGGACTCCAGCTGGTGTCGTGTGTGATGCTGTGGATGTTCTCTCTCTCTCTCTCTCTCTCTCTCTCTCTCTCTCTCTCTCTCTCTCTCTCTCTCTCTCTCTCTGACTCTTTCTTCCTCACCCTTCTCATCTTAGGTATACTGCCCATCAATTTGATCATCTATTTCACACTGACTATTTCACATCATTCCATAACAAATGGAGCCCAAGATATTTTTCACCAAAGCAAGACACGGAAATCGTCCCCATCCCTAACTTTCACCCTCCTCGCGACGTGCTCACCTCAGTGACAGTGATCAAGCACTAAGGTCTGTTTACCCACAGGACGCCTATATAAGGGCAACAATAGATGATAAGACACGCGAAAGGCCATCTCAGGAAGGATCGAACACCTGTGGTTCACACGTTAGAAGTATTGAATTCTCTTGCTGCACACCAGCTTAAGATCCTGTCGCCTACGTTGCTTTGCGTTTAGTTTCAATGATATTTCCGATTATAATAAGTAGAGAAGACTAAGCCACTGTCAATGACTCTAATGGAGGTACCGACCAGATAATCACCGATGGTTCACTAAATCGTAAGAGCATCGTTGTTGGTCTAGCGCTTACCGTAGTCAGAAATCGAGAAAGTTTATCAAAGAAATTGAAGAGGTTGTAAGAGTCCAGCATCGAGTATTATTAACTGAACTTAATTAGCTTCTCTTAAATTGGCCAATGATGTTATAAGAAAACAAGATTAGAATCAGATGTCGACCTTTTTTCAGTTTAGATTATGACTAAAAGTATTGTAAAGGAGACAAGGAATGTAAAAAAAAGTTAGAATATTACAAAATATTAGTAAAGATTGTGTGGCAACAATGTTAACATGGTAGGTGATGAGAGAGGTGATAAACTAGCAGTGATAATCACAGAAGAAATTACACACCAAAGGATCGGAGAAATATTGCAGCACATCACAAGGGAAACACATAAATTAAAACTCTAGTGAGCAAGCATTACAGAAAGGTCAAATAAGATTATTTGTTTACGGTAACAGAAATGGTCAGGACTGGTGGTCAGGCTGGTTCAGGTTACCTGTACTGTATATGTGGTTGGTTGGTGTAGCAACTGTAAGAGAGGAAAGCCGATGTAAAATATGTGGAGAGGAGGATACAGACTCTCCCGCGCCGGCACTATATCTTAAATTGCAGAAGATTACGCGAGGACGGAATTGACACGAGTCATGCATGAACAGTTTAAGCATGTTGTTACTAAAGTTGGTTGCATTGTACAAATAATATGCAAGATTTGGCTACGATTAGATAATGGTACTTTGTAAATGTCGTGACGCTTGTAAATGAGAATACTGCAGTTGTAAATGGTCCAAGTCGGACCGAAACATCGCCATAAGCTTTTCTCTCTTATGTGCGGGTTATTTGTGTATTGTTCCAGTCATGGTATTCTGCCTTTTAGTTCTTTATGAGAGTACTAATTGTAAAGATAGTGATATGGTTGTATTGAAGCAGCCGAGGGTGAAGTTAATGTCAATGGAGGTCCAACTGTTTGGAAGAATATTGGTGGCAAGTTTACTCCCAGGATACGTGGCTCTGCTCCTCGGGGTAAAACTAAAACTCTTGCATCGTTTTTACTATATTTTCTAACCGTGTATTTAAACCACAAATTGTTTGTGAGACAGAATTTACCACATCCAGCCGAATTCATGCAGGCTTTACAACTTCTACATATTCCCGGTCAAAGCTCGCCACTAACCTCCTGATAACGTTGTCTGAATTACAACTAATATCACTGCATACCAGTGATATTAGTTGTAATTCGGTACGTGCTGTCTATTCCCGAGGGAACAAGGTTAGCCTCTTCTCTAGGTTTCTAGTTGTTTCGTCTCCAGTGAACTGTTGAAGATTTTCGCTATGGGTCCACATAGAGTTTCTGATCCTCTATTCCTCTTGCTGTTGGCCGCTGTGATATGTTGGAGTGAGTGACCCTAAAGTTAAACTGCACTGGTGTTTTGCTTGACACAAGAGTATATCCACTCTACATACAAATAGTTAGATAAATAACGTCTTATTGAAACACTGTGACCAGAGACTTAAATCACTTCAAGTTCTTATGAGCAAAAATGAACCAATATGAGAAGAGAGACTCGCACTAGATTAGTATCCCACCCCAACCATACAGTGTTGTTTATTTCTTTCTTGTGCAAGACAGGTATACAATACCGACAAGATGAAAGTTAAGACGCTTGTGCAACATCTGGATATCTTTATTGTAGACGTTTCGCCATCCAGTGGCTTTATCAATACAGATTCTTGGTGGTGTTTAGAGCACCGTGGTTGTAGATTCTGAAGCACAGGCAAGGAGACTGGCGCTTATATAGGCGTCAGTGAAAGGGACGTGTAGCAGACGAGGGCATAGTCACTGGTAGGCGGGATTCCCCAGTGGAAGTAGGTCCTTCCCAAATTGATGTAGGTCATATAGATGTCCTCTGAATCAAGATACCATGATGTTGCAGTGCCTGACAAGTTGTGCAAGACAGGTATACAATACCTTCTTCACGACTTCTACAACTAGCCCATCAATTTGGGAAGGACCTACTTCCACTGGGGAATCCCGCCTACCAGTGACTATGCCCTCGTCTGCTACACGTCCCTTTCACTGACGCCTATATAAGCGCCAGTCTCCTTGCCTGTGCTTCAGAATCTACAACCACGGTGCTCTAAACACCACCTCCAAGGCTGAGGGACTGATTACCTCATCTTTTGTATATAGTTCTTCGTATTTCTTATTATGTCCAAGAATCTGTATTGATAAAGCCACTGGATGGCGAAACGTTTACAATAAATATAATCAGATGTTGCACAAGCGTCTTAACTTATTTCTTTCTTCTTCCAGGAGGAATTAGTTCAGTTGTATACATTTTCTTTTCGTGTGCAGAGGTGGATGAGAGAGGACGGTTGATGAGACTTGTCTCCCTACTAGCGGGGTGATGCCAGTAACAGTACCTTCTTGCTACTTAAACTTCAACTACTCTACTGGCTTGCAGGTTACCTGGTGAGCGGGGCGAGTTGTGTGAATCACTAGTGCTCCTTCCTCACTCTCCTGGTGACGCAAATTAACCTTTCTTCCTGGATACTCCGGTCATTGAGTCTGACGCCATGATTGTACTGTCGGTTGAGTGAACTCTGCAAGAAGAAACTTGGTGTTAGTTAAACAACTTATGACAGAAAATTTACTTTGGTAGACGTTGAGTGTCCAGATGCTTGTGTTAATGGGTCTCTGGTAGAAATCAGTAATGACTTATATAAAGATTTAAGCCATTTTTGACTTCATGTTTATTGTCCAATGCATAAAATCACTTTCTCTTTTTCTTCAACATTTAAAGCTCATAAATATTCCCACCATCTCCCCATTACTTCCATCTCCCCATATAATAACTCCCTTCTTTTGTTTTTAACAGTTAAATCCATTTGTTCCCTAGGTTTTCTTAACTTATTATTCTTACTCCAAAATTTTATCTTATTTTCAGGTAATTTGTTTACAAAGCCTCACCCACTTTCTCATTTACCCCGTTTTACACTCCCTCACCACTATCTTACCCTTTCTTTTACTCTCCATATACCCCACACCCCTTCTATCACTTCTCCATTGTAAAAGCCTCTCATACATATGCTCTCTTTTTCTCCCTTATCACTCTCTTTACCTCGTCATTCCATTAGTCACTCCTTTTCCCTCCTGCATCCACCCTCTCATACCCACAAGTTTCTGCTGCACGCTTTATTACTGCATTCTTAAATCTACCCACATACCTCTTCGATCTCCCCTTCCTCATTGCGTATACTCTCACTAGGCCATCTTTCTCCTAACAATTCTTTAAATCTTACCCTATATGGTGTCCAAAAATACATTGGACCTGATATCCCCATCGATAATCACTGGCTGAAATAAGACCACACGATGCAGGAGGC
>NC_091294.1:34321787-34349287 GCF_038502225.1 Cherax quadricarinatus | reverse complement strand
CACAGGAGAGTCAAGACTCACAGGAGAGTCAAGACCCACAGGAGAGTCAAGACTCACAGGAGAGTCAATACTCACAGGAGAGTCAAGACCCACAGGAGAGTCAAGACACACAGGAGAGTCAAGACCCACAGGAGAGTCAAGACTCACAGGAGAGTCAATACTCACAGGAGAGTAAAGACTCACAGGAGAGTCAAGACTCACAGGAGAGTCAAGACTCACAGGAGAGTCAAGACCCACAGGAGAGTCAAGACTCACAGGAGAGTCAAGACTCACAGGAGAGTCAAGACCCACAGGAGAGTCAAGACTCACAGGAGAGTCAAGACTCACAGGAGAGTCAAGACCCACAGGAAAGTCAAGACTCACAGGAGAATCAAGACTCACAGGAGAGTCAAGACTCACAGGAGAGTCAATACTCACAGGAGAGTCAATACTCACAGGAGAGTCAAGACTCACAGGAAAGTCAAAACCCACAGGAAAGTCAAAACTCACAGGAGAGTCAAGACTCACAGGAGAGTCATGGCGGCTCACAGGAGAGTCAAAACTCACAGGAGAGTCAAGACTCACAGGAAAGTCAAAACCCACAGGAAAGTCAAAACTCACAGGAGAGTCAAGACTCACAGACGAGTCATGGCGGCTCACAGGAGAGTCAAAACTCACAGGAGAGTCAAGACTCACAGGAAAGTCAAGACCCACAGGAGAGTCAAGACTCACAGGAGAGTCAAGACTCACAGGAGAGTCAAGACTCACAGGAGAGTCAAGACTCACAGGAGAGTCAAGACTCACAGGAGAGTCAAGACTCACAGGAGAGTCAAGACTCACAGGAGAGTCAAGACTCACAGGAGAGTCAAGACTCACAGGAGAGTCAATACTCACAGGAGAGTCAAGACTCACAGGAGAGTCAAGACTCACAGGAGAGTCAAGACTCACAGGAGAGTCAAGACTCACAGGAGAGTCAATACTCACAGGAGAGTCAATACTCACAGGAGAGTCAAGACTCACAGGAGAGTCAAGACTCACAGGAGAGTCAAGACTCACAGGAGAGTCAAGACTCACAGAAGAGTCAAGACTCACAGGAGAGTCAAGACTCACAGGAGAGTCAAGACTCACAGGAGAGTCAAGACTCACAGGAGAGTCAAGACTCACAGGAGAGTCAAGACTCACAGGAGAGTCAAGACTCACAGGAGAGTCAAGACTCACAGGAGAGTCAAGATCCACAGGAAAGTCAAAACTCACAGTAGAGTCAAGACTCACAGAAGAGTCATGGAGGCTCACAGGAGAGTCAAGACTCGCAGGAGAATCAAGACTCACAGGAGAGTCAAGACTAACAGGAGAGTCAAGACTCACAGGAGAGTCGAGACTCACAGGAGAGTCAAGACTCACAGGAGACTCAAGACTCACAGGAGAGTCAAGATCCACAAGAAAGTCAAAACTCACAGGAGAGTCAAGACTCACAGGAGAGTCAAGATTCACAGAAGAGTCATGGAGGCTCACAGGAGAGTCAAGACTCACAGGAGAGTCAAGACTCACAGGAGAGTCAAGACTCACAGGAGAGTCAAGACTAACAGGAGACTAAAGACCAACAGGAAAGTCAAAACTCACAGGAGAGTCAAGACTCACAGGAGAGTCAAGACTCACAGGAGAGTCAAGACTCGCAGGAGAGTCAAGACTCGCAGGAGAGTCAAGACTCGCAGGACAGTCAAGACTCACAGGAGAGTCAAGACCCACAGGAGATTCAAGACTCACAGGAGAGTCAAGACTCACAGGAGAGTCAATACTCACAGGAGAGTCAAGACTCACAAAAGAGTCAAGACTCACAGGAGAGTCAAGACTCACAGGAGAGTCAAGACCCACAGGAAAGTCAAGACTCACAGGAGAATCAAGACTCGCAGGAGAGTCAAGACTCACAGACGAGTCATGGCGGCTCACAGGAGAGTCAAAACTCACAGGAGAGTCAAGACTCACAGGAAAGTCAAGACCCACAGGAAAGTCAAGACTCACAGGAGAGTCAAGACTCACAGGAGAGTCAAGACTCACAGGAGAGTCAAGACCCACAGGAAAGTCAAGACATACAGGAGAGTCAAGACTCACAGGAGAGTCAAGACCCACAGGAGAGTCGAGACTCACAGGAAAGTCAAGACCCACAGGAGAGTCAAGACTCACAGGAGAGTCAAGACTCACAGGAGAGTCAATACTCACAGGAGAGTCAAGACTCACAGGAGAGTCAAGACTCACAGGAGAGTCAATACTCACAGGAGAGTCAAGACTCACAGGAGAGTCAATACTCACAGGAAAGTCAAGACCCACAGGAGAGTCAAGACTCACAGGAGAGTCAAGACTCACAGGAGAGTCAATACTCACAGGAGAGTCAAGACTCACAGGAGAGTCAATACTCACAGGAGAGTCAAGACCCACGGGAGAGTCAATACTCACAGGAGAGTCAGGACTCACAGGAGAGTCAATACTCACAGGAGAGTCAAGACCCACGGGAGAGTCAATACTCACAGGAGAGCCAAGACTAACGCGAGAGCCATCAGTGTTGTAGCTACGTCTTGAGTGTTGTAGTCCTGGGAGAGGGTGGTGAGGTCAGCGTACCTGTACTCACGGTACAGTAAGTTGTGCCACTGACAGTCTTGTGTGCTACACGGAGCACCACCGCCAACCCTCAGAAAATTAATAAGTTTTCCCTTTTCATTAAAATCATAGCTGTATTTCACCCCCTTTGCACAGGCATTTTGATGAAAAAAATGCTGGATTATCTGGGTTATACCTGGAGGGGGTGTAGGGGTCAACGTCACGGCCCGGTCTGTGACCAAACCTCGTGGTGGATCAGGACCTGATCAACCAGGCTGTTACTGCTCGCCGCATGTATACCGACGCATGAACTACAGTCCAGCTGGTCAGGTACTGACTTCAGGTGCCTGTCCAGCGCCCCCTTGAAGACAGCCAGGGATCTATTGGTAATCCCCTTTATGTATGCTGGAAGGCAGTTGAACAGTCTTGGGCCCCTGACACTTATTGTGTTGTCTCTTATCGTACTCGTGGTGTCCCTGTTTTTCATTGAGGTGATGTTGCATCTCCTTCCAAGTTTTTTGCTTTCATAGGGAGTGATTTTCAGATACAAATTTGGGACTAATCCTTCTAGGAATTTTCCAAGTGTATATTATCATGTATCTTTCTCACCTGCATTCCAGGGAGTACAAATCAAGAGACTTCAACCGTTCCCAGTAATTTAGGTTCATTATCGCACTTATACGTGCAGTGAAAGTTCTCTGTATATTCTCCAGGTTTGCAGTATCGCCTGCCTTAATTAAAATGGGCCATTAGTGTACAGCAATATTCCAGCTTGGAGAGAACAAGTGATTTGAAGAGAATCGTCATAGGCATGGTATCCCTAGTTTTCTTTACCCATCCTATCATTTTACGAGACTATGTGGTAGATACATTGGTGTGATCTTTGAAAGTGAGATTCTCTTACATTATCACTCCCAGGTCCTTTACATTAGTTTTTCGTCTGTTGTGTGGATGGAATTTGTTTTGTACTCCGTTACGTTTTTAATTTCCTCGAGTTTTCCATAGCGCAGTAATTGAAATTTATCTTCATTGAACTTCATATTGTTTTTTTGCGGCCCGCTTAAAGATTTGGTTGATGTCCGCTTGAGACTTCCAGTGTCTTCGATGGATGACACTGTCATGCAAATTCGGGTGTCATCCGCAAAGGAGAATACGGCGCTGTGGCTTACATGTCTATCAGATATGAGGATGAGGAACAGGATGGGAGCGAGTACTGTGCCTTCTGGAACATAGCTTTTAACTGTAGCCGCCTCTGAGTTTATTCTGTTTACTATTATTCTTTGTTTTCTGCTTGTTAGGAAGTTATAGATCCATTTACCAACTTTTCCTCTTATTCATTTTCACGCATTAGGCAGGAGCGACCTGCGGTGAACCCATACTGCCCTGGGTTGTGCAACTGATAGGTATCTAGTGGGTGGTGATCTTGCTTCTTACAACCCTTTCAAAGGTTTTTATGATGTGGGACGTTAGTGCTGTCGGTCTGTAATTCTTTGTAAATGCGTTACTGCCACCTTTGTGGAGTGGAGCTATGTCTGTTGCTTTTAATAAGTGTGGGATGACCCATGTGTCCATGCTCCCTCTTCATAGAATACTTAAGGCACGTGAAAGGAGCTTCTTGCAGTTCTTGATGAACACGAGTCTGGGCTTTGGGCAGAATGCATGGGCATGTTATTTATTGTTTATTTTCAAAGTTTTGTGGTGTTGGGATAATATCATAAATTTTGAGTCTTGGTTATATAAAAAAAAATATTTAGATTGTCGACCTGCAGTCTGATTAACGGCTCACTAAACGCTGAGTCATATTGAGACTTCATTATCTCACTCATTTCTTTGCTGTCATGTGTGCAAGTCCCATCTCGTTTAAGCAAGGGTTCAATTCTGGATTGCTGAAATTAGATAATGGAAATGTGTAAATATAAATATTATACATTAAGGTAGTGATACCTGTTAATATAGACACTATGTATTAAGGCAATAGCATCAATGGGTTGCAATATACCTCGTATCCCCCCCCCCTAGTGTTAGTGGCGCTTCACAACAAACTTCCCCCAGAAGAAAAAATCTATAAATCATACAGTCCCTTGAAGCATAATTTTCCCCTCTGAACAGGTTTCACGCTAGCTGGCTGCTATTCACATCCCAGTTCTTTCTCCCTCAATCGTCCTATGAATAGCATTCATAAATGGCGTAAGTATTTCTGTGGTGGTGTGAATAATGATCGTGTTACCCCTGTATCTAGGGGCTTCGTCGCGAGGTACACAAGCAGACGCTGGCTCACACAATGCTCTGTGCTTGTTAATGGGACTATCAGTTATTGTCTGAGAGGAGGTAGAGGGGAATATTTTTCTGGTCCCCATCTAAATTATTTATGAATAACCCTGGGAGAAAGGGAGAGGATGGAAGTAAAAAAGAGTAAGAGAGGGGAAAAGAGGTAGAAAAGGGACGCGATGAGAGAGAGATATGGGCGACTAGGTAGGAAGAGATGACGGGAGA
Source organism: Cherax quadricarinatus (assembly GCF_038502225.1). Taxonomy (NCBI): domain Eukaryota; kingdom Metazoa; phylum Arthropoda; class Malacostraca; order Decapoda; family Parastacidae; genus Cherax; species Cherax quadricarinatus. Next base: position 34,344,223 of record NC_091294.1, on the reverse strand, counting down.
GATGGGAAGATGATCAAGATGGATGATGTAAGGAGCAACGGGAAGAAGAAAAAAATTAACAGTAAGGTATTTAAGCACATAAATAAAAAAAACATACAGTTAATTTCAGTGATGGTGGAAGTACGGATGTGACGTAAGAAGAGATGAATCTCATACAATCACATATATTCAGCAATGTGTTCAACGTCAATATTCTAAACTAAAATGAAGAGCCTCTGTTCAACACGTTTCTTATATATATATATATATATATATATATATATATATATATATATATATATATATATATATATATATATATATATATTATTTGAAATCTTATATACATAATACATAATGTAGAACACACCTAAAACATGAAATATTATTGCTAACATATACTGAAACTCCGCCACCTCTCCAACTGATAACTAAAACACATACATAGCAACACTAAATACAATCCTAACACATAACAACACTAAATACAATCCTAACACATATATAACAACACTAATTACAATCCTAACACATACATAACAACAATAAATATAATCTTGACACATATATAACAACACTAGATACAATCCTAACACATACAGTAACAACACTAAATGCAATCCTAACACATACAGTAACAACACTAAATGCAATCCTAACACATACAGTAACAACACTAAATACAATCCTAACACATACATAACAACACTAAATACAATCCTAACACATACATAACAACACTAAATACAATCTTAACACATAACATCACTAGTACGAACGTAACACATTCACGTAACACAAGATCCGCCCTAACACAAAATATTCTGAGGCCTCAACATATTCCTACAACTTTATATACATTAGACTACAAAAAAATACAGGGAATTACGATTTCATTGATGTTTTATGACCATATTATCTGGTACTTTACTTATTACGACAAACCTACAAGACTCATAACCACCGACAGTAAACACGAGAGGTTCTTGCAGGGTCATGGTGGGCCGCAGGTTTCTTACGAATTTTATACATTTCAGTTTTAGTAATTCCTGTTTGAAAATGTGTGGAAAAAGTGTTCGTTTGGCAATAGAGTTGTAGATGTGTGGGCTACAATGAGGAATGGAATTACTGAGCGTGGGCCAGCAGGCTTAGAGCAGGCCTACTTAAGTGCTCCTCTTTTGTGTACATTTGACTTGTTTTGCTGTTAGTGTAGCAGCGTCTGAGGTTTCTGGTATAACAAAAATATTCGTGTTATATATATATATATATATATATATATATATATATATATATATATATATATATATATATATATATATATATATATATATATATATATATATATATATATATATATATATATATAGATATACAGTTTTTAAACTGCAACATTAACACCCCTCCTTCAGAGTGCAGGCACTGTACTTCCCATCTCCAGGACTCAAGTCCGGCCTGCCGGTTTCCCTGAACCCCTTCATAAATGTTACTTTGCTCACACTCCAACAGCACGTCAAGTATTAAAAACCATTTGTCTCCATTCACTCCTATCAAACACGCTCACGCATACCTGCTGGAAGTCCAAGCCCCTCGCACACAAAACCTCCTTTACCCCCTCTCTCCAACCTTTCCTAGGCCGACCCCTACCCCGCCTTCCTTCCACTACAGACTGATACACTCTTGAAGTCATTCTGTTTCGCTCCATTCTCTCTACATGTCCGAACCACCTCAACAACCCTTCCTCAGCCCTCTGGACAACAGTTTTGGTAATCCCGCACCTCTTCCTAACTTCCAAACTACGAATTCTCTGCATTATATTCACACCACACATTGCTCTCAGACATGACATCTCCACTGCCTCCAGCCTTCTCCTCGCTGCAACATTCATCACCCATGCTTCACACCCATATAAGAGCGTTGGTAAAACTATACTCTCATACATTCCCCTCTTTGCCTCCAAGGACAAAGTTCTTTGTCTCCACAGACTCCTAAGTGCACCACTCACCCTTTTCCCCTCGTCAATTCTATGATTCACCTCATCTTTCATAGACCCATCCGCTGACACGTCCACTCTCAAATATCTGAATACATTCACCTCCTCCATACTCTCTCCCTCCAATCTGATATCCAATCTTTCATCACCTAATCTTTTGGTTATCCTCATAAACTTACTCTTTCCTGTATTCACCTTTAATTTTCTTCTTTTGCACACCCTACCAAATTCATCCACCAATCTCTGCAACTTCTCTTCAGAATCTCCCAAGAGCACAGTGTCATCAGCAAAGAGCAACTGTGACAACTCCCACTTTATGTGCGATTCTTTATCTTTTAACTCCACGCCTCTTGCCAAGACCCTCGCATTTACTTCTCTTACTACCCTATCTATAAATATATTAAACAACCACGGTGACATCACACATCCCTATATATATATATATATATATATATATATATATATATATATATATATATATATATATATATATATATATATATATATATATATATATATATAGATATATATATGCTCCAGAATACGTATGGGGTAACGGGAAATATGCCATATTTTTAGTTTATTAATTAGATAAATAAACAACGTTTCGCTGATCATTCGCCATCATTAAGTTCGGCAAAATATTACAGTGAAATACCTGATATCAAAGAATAAGTTGTTAACACTTTAAAATAATGAAGTTTACTAAAAACATAAAAAAACATAAATAATAAAGAATGATACGTAAGGTCCCGACAGGCAGGTCCCGACAGGCAGGTCCCGACAGGCAGGTCCCGACAGGCAGGTCCCGACAGGCAGGTCCCGACAGGCTGGTCCCGACAGGCAGGTCCCGACAGGCAAGTCCCGACAGGCAGGTCCCGACAGGCATTTCCCGACTACATTTAGACTGTACCATCGAGGCGGCTAATGTGCTGTGTAACCCATGTCTACTGTGTGGACGGTGACATAGGGGCATAATGATACACAAAAGACCTAGGAACAAGGTCCTTAAAGGGGTTGAGAAAAGTACATGTAGAAATAAATCCACAAGTCTTCCTATCTGCTTGTAGCAAATTTAAGATATTTGCTTAAAGAAGAGTTAGACACAGGTGCGACATCCGGGCCACTTTATATGTAGACTTTTCTCCATCCAGTGACTTTATCAATACAAATTCGAGGACATAATGGGAAGACTGTTGAACTGTATACAAAATAAGAACTAATCAGTCCCTTAGCCTGAGGGACTGATTACCTTGACATATCACATTGGTTGTTAAGTGGGTTAACAAAGTAAGGAAATCGACACTGAGGTTACACTATTTCAGCGTGAATAATCCAACTCGTGTTAGTGAGGCGGTAAACGAGCGAGTGGGTTAATTGACTAATCTGACAACACAGACAAATCAGCCTAACAGAATGTTCTATAAACAACGCCATCAGTTGTATACATGTAGGTGACAAGTGTAGCACACTAACTGATCAGAAGGTGGGAGTGTTGACGACAGGATGCTCCTTGTTAGCGCAGTGTCAGCCTGGGGAGGAGGGAGGGGGAACGAGGGGAGGAGAGAGAAAGAGAGAGAGAGAGAGAGAGAGAGAGAGAGAGAGAGAGAGAGAGAGAGAGAGAGAGAGAGAGAGAGAGAGAGAGAGAGAGAGAGAGAGAGAGATAGAGAGAGAGAGATAGAGAGAGAGAGAGAGAGAGAGAGAGAGAGAGAGAGAGAGAGAGAGAGAGAGAGAGAAAGAGAGAGCGTGTTTTTGTTAGATGCCTAAAAAAATAAGAGACATAAAGAGAGAGAAGGTAAAATTAGTCAATTAGCAAGAACTCATTTAGCATTAAATCCTTTCTAAAATGTTCTCTTATACGTTTAAGGATTTTTTTTTTTTCATTTGTCTAAATGTAAAAGTTAATAATTTTGTACCAAAAGAACCTTTAAAAACTTACCTAACCTTATTATAACAAGAGAAATTTGATTTAGTCTAATCCAACTTAATATATTTTAGATAAGTTTACAATAATTTAATAAGCAAACACAATGAAATATATTTATTTTTCGTTAGCTTCAGAATTATTTTTGCGAAATTATTTGATACACAAATTTTCGCTTGCCCCATAAGACAAGAAGAGCGTTGCTATTTTATATATATATGTATATATATATGTATGTATATATATATATGTATATATATATATATATATATATATATGTATATATATATGTATGTATATATATATGTATGTATATATATATATGTATATATATATATATATGTATATATATATATATATATATATATATATATATATATATATATATAATATATATATATATATATATATATATATATATATATATATATATATATATGTATATATATATATATATTTTTTTTTTTTTTTTCAACAAGTCGGCCGTCTCCCACCGAGGCAGGGTGACCCAAAAAAGAAAGAAAATCCCCAAAAAGAAAATACTTTCAGCATCATTCAACACTTTCACCACACTCACACATTATCACTGCTTTTGCAGAGGTGCTCAGAATACAACAGTTTAGAAGCATATACGTATAAAGATACACAACATATCCCTCCAAACTGCCAATATATATATATATATATATATATAAAATAACACTGCGACTAGCCGAGGATTCGAACCCATGTAGTTTTGGCCCTGCCTCGCGGTGAGCGATAACCACATGACGCCTTAACCCACTGAACCACTCAATCCTACAAGCTCACCACGAGACAGGGCCAAAACGACATGGGTTCGAATTCTCGGCTACTCGCAGTGTTGTTATTGATTCAATACCACTCGTTCGTGGTCACACTAATACACACACACACACACACACACACACACACACACACACACACACACACACACACACACACACACACACACACACACACACACACATATATATATAGATATATATATATATATATATATATATATATATATATATATATATATATATATATATATATATATATATGCACATTACAGTACACTGAAATAACCTTAAGCTACAGCTATAATAATGGCAGCCTCACCTTGGTTACAAAGCACCAGCTGCACCCACCTGTGTTGTGGGCCACGCATCACTGCTCCCACACACCAGGTGAAAGGTACCTTGAGCCATTTTCCCTGCCAAAGTTGCTCACTCATCTCATATGCAAGAAAAATAAATAAAAAAATGGCCTTTTGTAGATATCTGCCTAGGTAGATTCGTCTGGTTCGTAGATGTATCCCTGGCCAGTAGATGTTGTCTGCAATGTTACTGTTATCACAAGTAATACTTTTCTCTATGTATTCTGTATAGCAATGAAATCACGAAACAAGTGATTTTAAATCATTTACCAAACTTCGGCAGGCCAGGAGTCGACCCTACGAACCTTATACCGCCTCCTGGGACAGCACAATGTACGCATCGTCTTACCACTTGAGCCAGTGATCCTACAAGAATCACGCATGCAGCTGATCTACATGTTTTTCTCGTGATCCGAGGACACTCGTGGCAGTGGTATCTCAAGGATTAATTTCAGCCTCCTCCTCTTTGAATACCCGCCTCAACAAACAGTCTATATAGCAATGAAATCACGAAACAAGTGATTTTGAATCGTGGCTCAGTGGTAAGGTGATATGTACGTTGTGTTGTCTCTTGAGGCGAGATAATGTGTCGTGGGGTCGAGCCCTGGCCTTCCGCGGTTTGGTAAATAATTAAAAAATCACTTGTATCGTGATTTCATTGCTACATAGACTGCTTGTTGAGGCGGGTATTCAAACAGAAGGGGGCTGAAATTAATCCTTGAGATACCACTGCCACGAGTGTCCTCGGGTCACGAGAAAAACATCTAGCCGTTTCCCACCAAGGCAAGGTGGCCCGAGAAAGAAAAACTTTCATCATCATTCACTCCATCACTGTCATGCCAGAGGGGTGCTTTACACTACAGTTATAAAACTGCAGCATTAACACCCCTTATTCAGAGTGCAGACACTGTACTTCCCATCCCCAGGACTCAAGTGTGGCCTGCCGGTTTCCCTGAATCCTTTCATAAATGTTACCCTGCTCACACTCCAACAGCACGTCAAGTCCTAAAAAGCATTTGTCTCCATTCAATCCTACCTATCATGCTCACGCATGCTTGCTGGAAGTCCAAGCCCCTCGCACACAAAACCTCCTTAACCCCCCCTCCTCCAACATTTCCTAGGCAGACCCCTACCCCACCTTCCCTCCACTACTGATATATACACTCCCGAAGTCATTCTATTTTATTCCATTCTCTCTACATGTCTGAACCACCTCAGCAACCCATCGTCAGCCCTCTGGATAATAGTTTTGGTAATCCCACACCTCCTCCTAATTTCCATACACACACACACACACATATATATATATATATATATATATATATATATATATATATATATATATATATATATATATATATATATATATATATATATATTTCAACAACCCGGCCGTATCCCACCAAGGCAGGGTGGCCCAAAAAGAAAAACGAAAGTTTCTCTTTTTAAATTTAGTAATTTATGCAGGAGAAGGAGTTACTAGCCCCTTGCTCCTGGCATTTTAGTCGCCTCTTACAACACGCATGGCTTACGGAGGAAGAATTCTGTTCCACTTCCCCATGGAGATAAGAGGAAATAAACAAGAACAAGAACTAGAAAGAAAATAGCAGAAAACCCATAGGGGTGTGTATATATATATACTTGTACATGCAAAACAACCACTCTGAAAGAATAGAAAAATTCCAAGGGCTTTCGTGACTACTCACATTATCAATGTGAGTAGTCACGAAAGCGCTTGGAATTTTTCTATTCTTTCAGAGTGGTTGTTTTGCATATTCTGAAATCACCTGTTTACTGTGATCTTATTGCATACGTGTACATGTATGTGTAGTGTGACCTAAGTGTAAGTAGAAGTAGCAAGATATACCTGAAATCTTGCATGTTTATGAGAGAAAAAAAGGACACCAGCAATCCTACCATCATGTAAAACAATTACAATAAATAGCAATAAATAATTACAATAAATAACAATAAATATATAAATAATTAATTAAAGTTGTCTTCCATCGTCTGAGTGGTATGGTTCATCCATCATCCAGTTCTCAGCAGTTGGATGTAGTGTTTGAAATTGAATTATTGACAGATACAGCTATGTATTTATGCATCCTTCAAACTTTTAGCATTTTCGTATTTTATAGTAATTGTATCATTGTGCCATCAGTTTGTCTTGTGAACTTGTGTTCCATTTTGCAGAACAGACTATATAAATTTATGTATGCAGAACAAGCCACTTAGGGATGGAAAATCTTTACCGCTAGATATTTTGCACTCTCGTGCTTCGTTAGGATCTATGCAATTTTTCAAGGCAGCAACAGATAGGAGGAGAAATTTTCTGAAGCCAGAAGAAGGTCTTGTGACATTGCACAGCTTCTGACGACTCACGAGAGTGCGAAAGATCTAGAAGTAAAGATTTCCTTCCCCACATGGCTTGTTCTGCACTATTAAGATCACCTCTTCGTGATTGTATTGCAAATTCATGTACATAAGATGTAGTGCTGGGAGAACTGGAACACTCAAACAGCCTCAAGGAGAAAATTCAGTAGTTTTTCCATTATTTACTTCTCCTGGAGGTTACCTGGAGGTTATTCCGGGGATCAACGCCCCCGCGTCCCGGTCCATGACCAGGCCTCCCGATGGATCAGGGCCTGATCAACTAGGCTGTTACTGCTGGCCGCACGCAGTCCAACGTACGATCCACAGCCCGGCTGATCCGGCACTGACTTTAGGTATCTGTCCAGCTCTCTCTTGAAGGCAGCCCTAATGCTTGATGGGAGGCTGTTGAACAGTCTTGGACCCCGGACACTTATGGTGTTCTCCCTTAGTGTACCAATGGCGCCCCTACTTTCAATTGGGGGCATTTTGCATCGCCTGCCCAGTCTTTTACTTTCTTAGGGAGTGATTTGTGTGTGCAGATTCGGGACCATTCCTTCCAGGATTTTCCAAGTGTAGATTATGATATATCTCTCTCTCCTGCTTTCCAACGAGTACAAGTCAAGTGCTTCCAGGCGTTCCCAGTAGTTAAGGTGCTTGACAGAACTTATACGTGCAGTAAAGGATCTCTGTACACTCTCTAGATCTGCGATTTCACCTGCTTTGAATGGAGATGTTAATGTACAGCAGTATTCCAGCCTAGAGAGAACAAGTGATTTGAAAAGGATCATCACTGGCTTGGCATCTCTCGTTTTGAACGTTCTCATTATCCATCCTATCATTTTCTTTGCACGTGCGATCGTGGCACTGTTGTGATCCTTGTAAATGAGATCCTCAGACATTACTACTTCCAGGTCCTTTCCATTATTTTTCCGTTCTATTGTATGGCCAGAGTCTGTAGTATACTCTGTTCTAGTTATTATCTCCTCCAGTTTTTCATAACGGAGTAGCTGGAATTTGTCATCATTGAACATCATATTGTTTACCGTTGCCCACTGGAAAACTTTGTTTATATCTTCTTGGAGGTTAACCGCGTCCTCAGCAGATGACAGCCTCATGTAGATCCTAGTATCATCCGCAAAGGATGATACGTTGCTGCGATGTATATCTCTGTCTATGTCTGATATGAGGATGAGGAATAAGATGGGGACGAGTACTGTGCCTTGTGGAAGAGAGCTCTTCACTATGGCAGCCTCCGATTTAACTCCGATTTAACTATGGTTCCTCACATTTGTACCTAAATTTGAAGTATCTTGATTTTGTTGTTACGTCGTTTATCGTAATGTGATTAGAGGTATAGTGCAGTGTTTGAAATATTTCTTGATCAGGTGTGTTAATAATATTTGTGAAATGATGCAACGTAATCTTGCGTCAAGGAGTAAATGTATATATTGGGACCGTTAAGCGAAGGTGTGAGGTTGTTTACGAGTGGGACGGATTTTGTTACCTGAAGTGTGTTTGGAGTCACAAAGGAAGACCCAGAAAGGTCTGAGTGAGTATATTCTTACTAGTGTGTGAGGTGCTTGATTTTGAGCCCCTGTTGTCTGTAACAAGAGGTGGTAGGAGGCTGTTTGAGCGCTTGAGAAGAATTCCTGGAAGTTCTGAAATTGCCTCGGGAGCTTAAGCAAGGAGTATGAACGATAAGAGAGGGAAGAAGAATTAGTAATAACAAGGAGAGTGGATAGTGAAACTATTGATACATGTATGTGATGTGGACATGAGGTGAAGATTGTAACTATTTGTGAAATGAAGCTTTGTATGACTTAATATAAGAATTTGAGGGCTGGGATAGAAATAATCTAAGATGGATTTTCCAAACTCTTAGATATTTTTAAAAAAGGAGAAAATATGTTATGTTAGAGACATTAGCCTTGTCTCACAATTATTAGGAAATACTTAAATCAAAAGAAGATTAATGATGTGTTAATTAAAACAGTATTCCATTTGCCATTGTTGTTTTATTGCGTGTGTGTGTGTGGCTCTGGTATTACTGAAGTGCCTTTACTTAAAGTGACGAGCATCAGGGACCACGTAGCCTATCTCTCCTGCTGCACCTCAGGTGGGTTACCTACCAATCAAGGGGAGAGATTCTGGGTAGAGACGGGGTGGTGCATCAGATGGGTTAGAAGGAAGGTCTTCCTAGAAACAGACACTATAACAACTTACGTGATATGTCAAGGTATCTAAAACTGTAAATAAGATTTCAGACAAATTAAGACATATTTAGCAAATATCCTAAACTTGCATGTGGCAGATTAGGCAGATTGTAGATACAAATTCAGACGGGTTCCTGTCTCTTGTGTATCCATATGTTCTTGCGCTACCGTCCACGCGCTAGGTACGGCGTACACAAATAACCCGCACATAAAAGAGAGGAGCTTACGACGATGTTTCGGTCCAACTTGGACCATTTACAATGTCACACTATGACTTTGTAAATGGTCCAGATCGGACCGAAATATCGTTGTAAGCTCCTCTCTTCTATGTGCGGGTTATTTGTGTATCGTTCCAGTCACGGTATTGTGCCTGTTTTGTTGTTTAGGTGTGAGATACACAATAAAGTAGCACAATAAATTAACACAATAAAGTAGCAGTTTCCGAGGCAAAATATAAAATGTTAAGTAAAAGGACACAAATTCAACTAATGTCACATTTTATTGTGGCAACGTTTCGCTCTCCAGGAGCTCTCCTGGAGAGCCACAATAAAATGCCACATTAGTTGCACTTGTGTCCTTTTACTTTACATATTGTCGGTAATTCTACCATTATTAATGCAAAATATACATTCTTAGAATGTTGTAGTCTTAGATGGGTTCAAAGGGAAGAAATCTCACTATGGTGTAAATATCCAACTTTAACCAATATTTCAGAGTTCTCTCATTTTCTTCGTTGTTTGTCATATTATTGTTTAGTTTCACCTCACTAATATTGCTTAGTTTCACCTAAATAATATTGCTTAGTTTCACTTCAGATATATTGTTTGGTCTCCTTGCATTAGGTAGGTTAAGTGTTAAGATTTTCACGAATAAGGATACAATCTTCCACTATTTAGTAGCAAAGTGATGGGTTAGGTGGACTACCAAGGGGTTCTGAGTAGGTTAATTTTCCCTGGGTAAGAAAGACTGTTTCAGTGGTGTGGAGAGTGGTGGTGACGAGCCTCCCTCGTTTCCCTTATGATGTAGTGGGGATTGACTTGATAGTTTTATTATGCACCTCATATCCCTTCTGTGAGCGGTAGTCAAACGATTGCAGAGGCACATAATGGGTCCAGGAACTTGGCCTAACAATAACGAGGGAGGAGCGAAGTAAAATCAACAAACGTTTCAGGAAAGGGAGGATGAAACTAGCAGGTAAACAACACAGAAGCTAGAAGCAATGGGAATTCAGTGCCTAAACACGACAAGCTGAGATGGACTGAAGGAGGTGAAGGAAATACCACAGTAAAGGAGGTAAAAGAGATTTTGGAGGAGGGGGGACTACGTGAGACAAGTTTTTTTTTAATTATTTGATATGCTGTTGGAGTGTGCTCAACATAACATGTATGAAGCGAGCTAATGTTTGGGTGAAGATTGAACTCGCGGCAAGCGAGTCGTGAAACTTCAGGCCAGCGCGTAAGCCACTGAGCCAGCTGGCTGTCATGTCATTACGATTTCGTGAGTCATGTACGAAGCGTTTAGTGTGACTTGAGGTTTGGAGGTGGGAAGTACAGTGCCTGCACTCTGGAGAATGGGGAGAAAAGTTCTGGTTCTGGAGGTGGGAAGTAGAGTGCCTGCTCTCTGGAGGATGAGGAGGGGTGTTGTGGTTCTGTAGGTGGGAAGTACAGTGCCTGCACTCTGGAGAATGGGGAGGGGAGTTGTGGTTCTGGAGGTGGGAAGTACAGTGCCTGCACTCTGGAGAATGGGGAGGGGGGGATGTTGTGGTTCTGGAGGCGGGAAGTACAGTGTCGGCACTCTGGAGAATGGGGAGGGGAGTTGTGGTTCTGGAGGTGGGAAGTACAGTGCCTGCGCTCTGGAGAATGGGGAGGGTAGTTGTGGTTCTGGAGGTGGGAACTGCAGTGCCTGCACTCTGGATAATGGGGAGGGGAGTTGTGGTTCTGGAGGTGGAAAGTACAGTGCGTACACTCTGGAGAATTGGGAGGGGTGATCTGGAGTGCGTGCACTCTGGAGGATGGGGAGGGATGTTGTGGTTCTTTAGGTGGGAAGTACAGTGCGTGCACTCTGGAGAATGGGGAGGGGAGTTGTGGTTCTGGAGGTTAGGTGGAGAAAGTACTGGAGTGCGTGCACTCTGGAGAATGGGGAGGGGAGTTGTGGTTCTTTAGGTGGGAAGTACAGTGCGTGCACTCTGGAGAATGGGGAGGGGTGTTGTGGCTCTGTAGGTGGGAAGTACAGTGCGTACACTCTGGAGAATGGGGAGGGGTGTTCTGGAGTGCGTGCACTCTGGAGGATGGGGAGGGGTGTTGTGGTTCTTTAGGTGGGAAGTACAGTGCGTGCACTCTGGAGAATGGGGAGGGGTGTTGTGGCTCTGTAGGTGGGAAGTACAGTGCGTGCACTCTGGAGAATGGGGAGGGGTGTTGTGGTTCTGTAGGTGGGAAGTACAGTGCCTGCTCTCTGGAGAATGGGGAGGGGAGCTGTGGTTCTGTAGGTGGGAAGTACAGTGCCTGCACTCTGGAGGATGGGGAGGGATGCTGTGGTTCTGTAGGTGGGAAGTACAGTGCGTGCACTCTGGAGAATGGGGAGGAGTGTTGTGGCTCTGTAGGTGGGAAGTACAGTGCGTGCACTCTGGAGAATGGGGAGGAGTGTTGTGGTTCTGTAGGTGGGAAGTACAGTGCGTGCACTCTGGAGAATGGGGAGGGGTGTTGTGGTTCTGTAGGTGGGAAGTACAGTGCGTGCACTCTGGAGAATGGGGAGGGGTGTTGTGGTTCTGTAGGTGGGAAGTACAGTGCCTGCACTCTGGAGAATGGGGAGGGGTGTTGTGGTTCTGTAGGTGGGAAGTACAGTACGTGCACTCTGGAGAATGGGGAGGGGTGTTGTGGTTCTGTAGGTGGGAAGTACAATGCCTGCTCTCTGGAAAATGGGGAGGGGTGTTGTAGTTCTGTAGGTGGGAAGTACAATGCCTGCACTCTGGAAAATGGGGAAGGGTGTTGTGGTTCGGTAGGTGGGAAGTACAGTGCCTGCACTCTGGAGAATGGAGAGGGGAGTTGTGGTTCTGTAGGTGGGAAGTACAGTGTGTGCTCTTTGGAGGATGGGTAGGGGTATTGTTGTTCTGGAAGTGGGAAGTATGTTTTTTGTACTTTTAAGAATAGGCGCAGTCATTATGGTTCTGGAGGTAGGAAGGAGAGCGCATCACTCTAAATGATAGGTAAGGTAATTGTGGCTCTGGATGTGGCAAGTATAGTTCCTTCTCTGTGGAGGATGGACAGGGTAGGTGGTGGGGCTCGGTGGGTAATCACTGGATCGTGCTGTCTGTGCCCTTCTGGAAAGACAGCTAGGGGGCAGGTGTTGGTAAATGTGTTTTCTTCTAAATGGGTCATTCCATCCCTCCCTCCCTCTCTCTCCCACTTTCCCTCTCCCACTGCCTCCCTCCCGTTCCCTCCCTCCCTCTTAATACTAATCTAACACACCAATCAGAATTCATCACTACACTGTTAACCCAAGATAAACCCATCACCAGCACCTGTCCCACCACCGGTTACCGTACAAGCAGCCATTACTCCTCAGTGGTAGACAGGCACAGGTGTGCACGGTAACAAATGTGTGCATAATGAGCAGGTGTGAGAGATGGTTGTGTTCAGAATTTCTTCTTATAATTTCTATTAACCGAATAATAAAAGGTAGTCTGTTAAGAGCAACGTCGACTTCCCTGTTATAAATATTAATGGGTAATAAAATTTAACCATGAAAATATGGAAAGATAAGCCATTTTAAAAAATTTACATCTATATAACAATAATAGTGAAAAATTACTATATACTTATACTTAAGAAAAAATTTATATTTAGAGGGAAGCGATAAGCCCGTAGGAATCATACAGAGTCTAGGGAATAAAGGCAAATAAATTTGATTCATGTGAGGGGAGGAAACGTATAATTCCATGGATCAAGAGCTTCTCATCAGCATTATGGAGCCTCCCTCGAGTATCTTCAACATTTCAAGAAATGGCAGAAGAGAGAAGTAATGAGGGTAATTACTTTCAAGGGAGCTCCTTCAAGATGGCAACACCACCTCCACACTGTAAGATGGTCCCGGCCCTCTCAAGATGCAGTCTCCAGGTGAAGCTGGTGTGAATCACCGAGTCCAGGTGAAGATGGTGTGAGAGTCCATTACCGAGTCCAGGTGAAGCTGCAGTGAGTTTCTAGTTTCTAGTAAGTTGAGACTCTGGCTCACCCCAGAGTGTTGATGACGGGACTCTGGTTCACCCCAGAGTGTTGATGACGGGACTCTGGCTCACCCCAGAGTGTTGATGACGGGACTCTGGCTCACCCCAGAGTGTTGATGACGGGACTCTGGCTCACCCCAGAGTGTTGATGACGGGACTCTGGCTCACCCCAGAGTGTTGATGACGGGACTCTTGCTCACCCCAGAGTGTTGATGACGGGACTCTGGCTCACCCCAAAGTGTTGATGACGGGACTCTGGCTCACCCCAGAGTGTTGATGACGGGACTCTGGCTCACCCCAGAGTGTTGATGACGGGACTCTGGCTCACCCCAGAGTGTTGATGACGGGACTCTGGCTCACCCCAGAGTGTTGATGACGGGACTCTGGCTCACCCCAGAGTGTTGATGACGGGACTCTGGCTCACCCCAGAGTGTTGATGACGGGACTCTGGCTCACCCCAGAGTGTTGATGACGGGACTCTGGCTCACCCCAGAGTGTTGATGACGGGACTCTGGCTCACCCCAGAGTGTTGATGACGGGACTCTGGCTCACCCAAGAGTGTTGATGACGGGACTCTGGCTCACCCCAGAGTGTTGATGACGGGACTCTGGCTCACCCCAGAGTGTTGATGACGGGACTCTGGCTCACCCCAGAGTGTTGATGACGGGACTCTGGCTCACCCGAGAGTGTTGATGACGGAACTCTGGCTCACCCCAGAGTGTTGATGACGGGACTCTGACTCACCCCAGAGTGTTGATGACGGGACTCTGGCTCAACCCAGAGTGTTGATGACGGGACTCTGGCTCACCCCAGAGTGTTGATGACGGGACTCTGGCTCACCCCAGAGTGTTGATGACGGGACTCTGGCTCACCCCAGAGTGTTGATGACGGGACTCTGGCTCACCCCAGAGTGTTGATGACGGGACTCTGGCTCACCCCAGAGTGTTGATGACGGGACTCTGGCTCACCCGAGAGTGTTGATGACGGAACTCTGGCTCACCCCAGAGTGTTGATGACGGGACTCTGGCTCAACCCAGAGTGTTGATGACGGGACTCTGGCTCACCCGAGAGTGTTGATGACGGACTCTGGCTCACCCGAGAGTGTTGACGGACTCTGGCTCACCCGAGAGTGTTGATGACGGACTCTGGCTCACCCGAGAGTGTTGATGACGGAACTCTGGCTCACCCCAGAGTGTTGATGGCGGACTCTGGCTCACCCCAGAGTGTTGATGACGGACTCTGGCTCACCCAAGAGTGTTGATGACGGGACTTTGGCTCACCCGAGAGTGTTGATGACGGACTCTGGCTCACCCGAGAGTGTTGATGACGAACTCTGGCTTACCCAAGAGTGTTGGTGACGGGACTCTGGCTCACCCCAGAGTGTTGATGACGGGACTCTGACTCACCCCAGAGTGTTGATGACGGGACTCTGGCTCAACCCAGAGTGTTGATGACGGGACTCTGGCTCACCCCAGAGTGTTGATGACGGGACTCTGGCTCACCCGAGAGTGTTGATGACGGACTCTGGCTCACCCGAGAGTGTTGACGGACTCTGGCTCACCCGAGAGTGTTGATGACGGACTCTGGCTCACCCGAGAGAGTTGATGACGGAACTCTGGCTCACCCCAGAGTGTTGATGGCGGACTCTGGCTCACCCCAGAGTGTTGATGACGGACTCTGGCTCACCCAAGAGTGTTGATGACGGACTCTGGCTCACCCGAGAGTGTTGATGACGGACTCTGGCTCACCCGAGTGTTGATGACGAACTCTGGCTTACCCAAGAGTGTTGGTGACGGGACTCTGGCTCACCCAAGAGTGTTGATGACGAACTCTGGCTCACCCAAGAGTGTTGGTGACGGGACTCTGGCTCACCCAAGAGTGTTGATGACGGGACTCTGGCTCACCCGAGAGTGTTGATGACGGACTCTGGCTCACCCAAGAGTGTTGATGACGGACTCTGGCTCACCCAAGAGTGTTGGTGACGGGACTCTGGCTCACCCAAGAGTGTTGATGACGGGACTCTGGCTCACCCGAGAGTGTTGATGACGGACTCTGGCTCACCCAAGAGTGTTGATGACGGACTCTGGCTCACCCAAGAGTGTTGATGACGGACTCTGGCTCACCCCAGAGTGTTGATGACGGACTCTGGCTCACCCAAGAGTGTTGATGACGGACTCTGGTTCACCCAAGAGTGTTGATGACGGGACTCGGGCTCACCCCAGAGTGTTGCTGACGGGACTCTGGCTCACCTAAGAGTGTTGATGATGGGACTCTGGCTCACCCGAGAGTGTTGATGACGGACTCAGGCTCACCCAAGAGTGTTGATGACGGACTCTGGCTCACCCAAGAGTGTTGATGACGGGACTCTGGCTCACCCAAGAGTGTTGATGACGGGACTCTGGCTCACCCAAGAGTGTTGATGGGGTGGCAGTACCGATAATGAAGCTGATATATGGGGTCACCTTTACCTTTGATATACTTGGCCTTGGGCTAGACTCGTCTGGTCAGCTAGGCTGTTTCTGCTGGCGGCTCGCTGGCCCACATATCCATCACAGCCTGGTTGATCTGGCACTTAGAGGAGGTACTTGTCAAGTTTTCTCTGGAAGACATCTGCACCTATTCCTACAGTGTTTCCGATTTCTTCTGGTAAGATGTTAAAAATTCTGGGACCATGGATGTTGATACAGTGTTCTTTTATTATGCCAACGGCGCTTATGCGTTTTACTGGGTTTATTCCACATTTTTCCCCATTTCTCTTACCCCAGTATGTTGTTACAGTAGTGCGTAGATTCGGGACTAGGCCCTCACATAATATCCACGTATATATATCATGTATCTCTCTCCTTCGTTCCAGTAAGTATATATTTAGAATTTTGAGGCGCTCCCAGTTATTTAAATGTGTTATTGTCTTTATGTGAAACATAAATGACCTCTGTATCTGCTCGAGCTCTGATATCTCTATTGGCCTGAACGGAGCCGTCAACACTAAACAATACTCTATACAATAGAGCACAAGCAGTTTTAATAATGTCACCATTGGCGCTATTTTCTTTGTCTTGAAAGTTCTTATTTTCCACCCATCATCTTCCTGGCTGTCATGACATTTGCCTTTGCCTTATGGGAGTAATAAAGTCAGGAGACATTATTACTCCCAGATCCTTCACATGTTCCTTTTGTTCTACTTGATGACCCACCTGGGTTTCTCACACAGTGTTCCTTTTAAGTTCTTCACTCTTTCCATATCTAAGCAGTTGGATCTTATTCCCATTAAGCATCACCGATGTTGATGGTACTCCAGATCAGATGACTTAGCAGCATCAGTTGTTAAGTCAACGTGTGGGCTAGGGGAAAAGGAATAGACAAATTACCAGAAAGACACTCGAAATACGTAAAGGTTAGAGGGTCTAAAGATAAGGGTGTCACAACAGATGACTTTAAAACAAATACGACTGAAATCATTCCTGGAAACAGTATATAAACAGCGAACAAAAATTAAAAAAAAATACGGCTTACATAAAAAGCATCCAATAAGGACAGAGCGGCTGACGTGTTCAGGCATGCAGAGAGGGCTGACCCAGGGCAAGGTCAACACGTAATAGAAAATCGGAAAGAAAAGAGAGAAATGCCTCCACGTCACCATGCGACTGGGTTAGGGAGCTGGATCACTGGTGGCGCTGACATGCAACCTCCTACAAGCGTAAAGTCACAAAAGTCAAAAGGACACGCATTCACTTTAATAATTGCATTCATGTACTAATAATAAGTACTCTTTTTTACCCCTTCATACTAATCTAAACTAGCCAGAGCTTACACAACATAACCTAACGTAACCTATCCTCTCCTATTCCATATTATTGTCTGCTCACGTGTGTGTGTCTCTTCCTACCTCTGCCTCACCCTAATTCTCTCTGTCTCTCACCTTCTTCACTACCCATCCCCCCTTTCTCATCCCGCTCAGCCCCTCCTAGCACCTCCCAGCATCTCTATCCACCCCAGGCAAACCCCAGCTCGCCCATGCCAAGCCGTTATGGTGGCGTGGACCACCTGAAGACCTGGATCACTGCGGCCCACCACCTGCTACCTGCCACCCCCCACCACCTGCAGCCAGCCACCCCCACCACCTGCCCGACCCACTGAGTTTCGTCCCACATTTTAGCCCTCATGTTTTAGAACTCCGCCGTTCTTTCTCATTTGTGGTTGATTTTCAAAGTACTTCGCTCTTTTTCTTTGAGGTGTACACACACACACACACACACACACACACACACACACACACACGGCGGGGCCAGGAGCTTGGACTCGACCCCTGCAACCTCAACTAGGCGAGTAGGTGAGTACACACACACACACACACACATATAATGTTTCTCATATGTGGTAAGAACAAGATAGTCAGATGTGCTCCGCATAACTCGGGGCTTTCAACATGCGCCCCAATATCATCCATTCCTGTATAAACATTGTATCATGTTGAAATTAACTTGTATTTGTATCGTCAGATCGAAGAAATGTTTTTTGAGTAAATCAGAATGACTCGTCCCCCGGTTGTCACTGGAGCTACTCCCGCCAGATTTCAATTGTAATGTCGAGATTTCCATAGTGTCCTTCCCTTTGCATCCAGATTTGATTAGACGTTTGTCTTCTATTATTTTGCGTTGATCGTTTTAAAGTTACTGGTTTTCTTTTGCTTAGTTTATTACAGGTAACTACCAAAAAGAAAACATGAGGAATGTGTCTGCCAAATGTCTCAGTCTAGTTTCCTATTGTTTTATTTGAAGAGAGATTTTTGGAGCTGTTTTCCTCTTAGACCAGCTAAAAGTAACCCCTATCATCTCCTCAGAACTTGATACACACTGAGCAGTATCTCCAGCTCTCCAAACAAAGAAGAAAGCTATGCGAGTTTACCCTTCTAGTCTCGTCTTGGCGAACCAGCCCTTCCGACACCGACCCGAATCATTCCGACACCGGTCCCAACCATTCCGACACTGGTCCCAACTATTCCGACACCGGTCTGAACACCTGAGCCGCTGGTGCCCCGGTCAGGACCGCCCGTGACCCCCAGTTTGTCATTACGCGAACAAAACATGATAATTATTCCCTACAGCAGATGGCCGTCTATCTTACAGTATATTTTTTTTCTAGTTTTTTTTTTAAGACCGGACGTCGCACTTAAAGCAGATGCTTTGATTGAGGGATAGGAGGGAGGGATGAGAGGGATGAATAGGGGGAGATAGGAGTGGAACGGGCAGGTGGGACGACTCCATAAATGGGTCTGAGGGTGGCAATGGGAGGCAGAGAAGGAGCACGCCATTAATGGAGGGGAGGCTAACAGATGAACAGGTATCACTTGGGATAAATTGGAGGAGCCGTGAGGAGGGATAGGGAGCCAACACACCACCTGCCCGAAGGATTTTTTTTCATTATCTCATGATGGGTGAGGAATGTGGAAGGAGGGAGGGGTGGGGAAGGAGTGAGATGGGGTAGTGGACAGTTGTGGTAGGGGTATAGAAAGGTAGGGATGGATTGTAGGTAGGGGAGAATGGGTACTGGTGTGGGGTAGTGGCAGCCCACATACAAAAAAAAAAATATCTTCACACGTGTCAGAACGTAAGTCCAAGAAAAAGTGGCCCAACTTTTCAATGGTTTCTTAATGAGTCAAACTGTGTAACAAATTTGTGTATGGAACACTTCTTTATACACAGAAAAACCGAACTGATTTTATTAAACGCACACAAACACTCACTCATATATATATATATATATATATATATATATATATATATATATATATATATATATATATATATATATATATATATATATATATATATATATATATATATATATATATATATATATATATAAATATACATATATATATATATATATATATATATATATATATATATATATATATATATATATATATATATATATATATATATATATATTTCTATATATATATATATATATATATATATATATATATATATATATATATATATATATATATATATATATAAATATATATATATATATCTTTTCTTTCAACACACCGGCCGTATCCCACCGAGGCAGGGTGGCCCAAAAGAACGAACGAAAGTTTCTCCTTTTACATTTAGTAATATATACAGGAGAAGGGGTTACTAGCCCCTTGCTCCCGGCATTTTAGTCGCCTCTTACTATATATATATATATATATATATATATATATATATATATATATATATATATATATATATATATATATATATATATATATATATATATATATATATATATATATATATATATTTATATTTATATTTATATATATACATATATATATATATATATATATATATATATATATATATATATATATATATATATATATATATATATATATATATATATATGTGTGTGTGTGTGTGTGTGTGTGTGTGTCATACTCCACTCCTACAGTCTAGTCTAGGCAGATGGATGCCAACCAGGAGGAAGCGATCAGCCAGGGAAATGGCACGGCTGGCACTACTAGGAGAGGCAAGTGTCGGTCATGCTTACAGCTTCGTTGTCTCAACTCTAATGGTTTCCTCCGTAAACACGGTAGTTGCCCTGGTTCAGGATGTCCTGTGGAAAGTGATGATCTAGATCCACCTCAGACACCTGAACCCACTCCAACAGACCTCAGAGATGTGGTATTAGCAACGGTACAAGAACTTTTCCCTGGTCTCTTACCCTTTGTTTCAGCTGGATATAGCAAGGAATCAATACTCCTGTTTGGAGAGCATGAAATCACATCATCAGAGGGTGTCCAGCAAGGGGATCTTCTCTCACCATTTCTCTTCTGTATAGCAGTTAGAGAAATCACAGTCAGACTCACAAGTGAGCTAAACATCTGGTTCCTGGATGATGGTACAATAGC
This sequence comes from Cherax quadricarinatus, assembly GCF_038502225.1. NCBI lineage: Eukaryota > Metazoa > Arthropoda > Malacostraca > Decapoda > Parastacidae > Cherax > Cherax quadricarinatus. The sequence continues at coordinate 34,323,459 of NC_091294.1, read as the reverse complement.
AGGTACAAAGGAGTCCCTCTTAGGTGATCTTACACAAGTGATGACACGGGGACAGGAAATGGGTCTCATCCTGAATCCATCCAAATGTGAAATCATCTTAGTCAGTCAACAAGTGATAAATGCAGTGAGATCCAAACTACCAGGAGCACCAGTCATTGCCCCTATAAATAGCGTCTTGCTTGGAGCACCTCTGGGAAGCGATGCCATTGACACACTTCTCAGGAAGAAATTGGAAGAACTGAGGAGAATGTAACAACGAATAGGCAATCTTGATACCCACGATGCCTTGTACCTTCTCACAAAGTGCTTGGGTCTACCCAGGTTGACATATTTCCTAAGATGTGCACCTTCATATGATAACCCTATACTGCACGAATATGACAGTATCCTGAGGCAGATTTTACGAAAGTACTTAAAACCTTACTCTAGAAGACGGGCAGTGGAACCAAGCTACACTTCCAGTCAGACTAGGAGGCATTGTTGTCCGCAAGTCATCACAAATTGCAGTAATTGCTTTTCTGTCCTCATGTATTGCATCCAGAGGACTTGTAGCAGCAATTCTCCCTGAACATCTTAGGGACAAGATTGGAGTCCATGACCAAAAGTTCATTGACGGAGCCATGATCTGGGATAATCTAACGGGCTCTGAAACCAGACCTGCTTCCCCCAACAACTACAAACAGTCGCACTGGGATGGCCCGATAGTGGAGAAAATAGCCTCAACAATGTTTCAGAGTGTGTCAGGGAAGGATAGAGCCCGCCTCCTGGCAGTGAGAGCTCTTCATACAGGGGACTTTCTGTTGGCTGTTCCCAACTCCAGCCTTGGCACACGGCTCGACCCACAGACCATCCGCATTGGTGTTGCCCATCGACTTGCCGCCCCTGTTCTCGCCGGACACACATTTATTTGTGGCAGTGAAGCAGCAGACCGATTCGGGTACCATGGTCTTGTGTGCCGTAAATCCGAGGGAAAGATTGCAAGACATGAGGAGGTTAATAACATTATCAAGAGGAGCCTCACAACAGCCGGATGCCCAGCAGTAAGGGAGCCACCCCAACTATGCAGATCTGATGGCAACCAGAAGCGTCAAGATGGTATCACACTTCAAGCCTGGACAGACGGCAGGCAGGTGGTGTGGGACTACACATGTGCATCTACCTTGGCTGATACCTATCTCCAATACACCAGGGAGGAAGGAATGTCAGCCACCAGCTTCAGGGAGTCCCAAAAGTCTAGAAAACATGGAAAACTTGCCCATCCATATATGTTTGTTCCCATAGGCTCAGAGACCCTTGGCTCATGGGAAAAGAGTGCATCTAAGTTCCTTAAGGAGCTAGGCAAAAGACTCAACAGGGTAACTAGAGATCCCAGGGCAGCTAGTTTTCTCTTCCAGCGACTCAGCGCGGCTGTTCAGAGGGGTGATGCCTGCTGTATTCTGGGCACGTGCCCCAGCTCTGAGGAGCTGGATGAGATTTTCGCATTATAATCAGTGACAAACATGTAACAATATGTACTAGACATGCATCTCTCACATCTCATGTACTGTATATGCCATCTTTATATCAACAATGTATCTCTTAAACCTTTTGTACCATATTATGTAATAAAATATACCTGTTGGTAAAAAAAATGAAAAGATGGGGTGGTAGGGGAAGTGGAATATTTAAACGG